>NC_057809.1:191466208-191703326 GCF_018294505.1 Triticum aestivum | reverse complement strand
AAAATGCGATGGCTTCACAGGCTCCGGGCCTTTTCCAAAATGCGATGGCTTCACAGGCATTCACCTTCTTCACAGGCTCCGGGCCTTTTCCAAAACGCGATGGCTTCACAGGCATTCGCCTTCTTCACAGGCTCCGGGCCTTTTTAGGGCTAGAACCTCCGGAGGTGCTGGATGCTCCATGCGTTCTGGACTGGCACCCCCTCCTGAGTCTCCAAGCGCGCGGAGCTGGGCCTGGAAACATGAACAACTTTGAACGGGCCCTCCCACATGGGAGAGAGCTTGTGCAGCCCCTCCCTGGAGAGAACCCGCCTGAGCATGAGGTCTCCTACCTCGAGAGTTCTGGGGCGGATGTTGCGGCAGTGATATCGCCGTAGTGCTTGTTGGTACCTCGCCGCTCATAGCGCGGCTTCTCGGCGATGTTCCTCCCCCAGCACGAGGTCCATCCCCCGCATGGCGTCCTGCTGCGCCTCGTCAAACGCCAGGACCCGCGCGGAGCGATGTCTGACCTCGTGAGGGAGGACCGCTTCGGCTCCATAGACCAGGAAGAACGGGGTCTCTCCAGTCGGCTTGGTCGCGGTTGTGCGGATGGACCAGAACACGGACTGAAGCTCGTCGTACCAACCTCTGCCTCAGGCCTCCAGCTTCTTCTTGAACGTCCTGGTCTTGAGGCCCCTCAGGACCTCCGTGTTGGCTCGCTCGGCCTGGCCGTTGCTTCGAGGGGGGTAATGAGGCACTGAAGGCTTGACGAGGTGACGCTATGCGGGGCTGCCGCGGCCAGAGCTCAGCCATTCAGGTTTGTCGGCGTTGCAGGGACGAACCCATGCGCAAGCGTCGTGCTATTTGGGAGCAGCTCCGTTAGTTGGCATCAGCTGAGCAGGCAACTAGGTAAAACACATTAGCCGCGAAGGAGTGGATTCGTTCAAATAGATGCTGGGAAGGTGGATATCACTGGGTCAGGCCCGAGCGACTTGGGGATCATGCAGCCCGAGGGGCGCCCCCAATAAGGTAAGCTAGCAACATGAAATAAAAGGGATACATGCCGCAGGGACGGACCCACGCGGCCTGGGAATAATGAAGCCCTGGGGGGCGCTCCCAGCTGGAAGTGAAACTTGAAAGATGTCACCTGATGACGTTGAGGACGAAGGGGTGTTGGTGTAGCAGACTCGGTGGGCTACGGAAGCCAATCCTCACGAGCCCCCAGGCCCGGGGGCCTCGGGAGGCTCCGGAGGTGCTGGCGGCTCCCCGCGGACCATCTCCATAGCGTTCGGCAAGCCGTAAGGCATGCGAACGTAGCTGTGGGGTGGACCTCCGCAGTGCCCCACTCGCGAGGGCCAGAGGCGCTCCAGAGAGGCGACTCGGTTGAGCCCTGGTATGTCGATGCAGACGCGCAGCCCACCATCCTCGCCTAGATGGGGAGCCACTGCTGGTAGACGGCGGCCGCCTTTCATGGCTCTTGACTCCTATAGCTCCTGAATGGCCTTGCTGACGAACTCCTGAGGGTCTGGCTCTCCTTGCCTTACTCCTTCTTGAGGGAAACGTGCTTCGAAACACGCCTCCATGTGGTGCCCAAGCGCCTCCCTTGTGACCCTAGCCAGGTTGGTGGCCCTCCAGGGGAGAGCCCCCGAGCCCTGCCTAAGGAGGGCGCCGGGCGCGCTTTCCTATGCGATGGAAGGAGGTTCCCCCTGGGCAGGCACGGGCCCAGAGGGGCCTACCTCCTGAGGAGCCGGGCCAGACGATGTCTTCTTCTTCTTGGGGGCGGTCACGGGAAGCCTCCTGCTTCCGCGATCTGGGTCTTCTAGTGACGCGGCCTCAAAGGCTCATTCCAGGGAACACACCGCATCCTTCTCTTCGCAGGGCACCGTGATGACTCCGCCACTTCCTGGCATCTTGAGGACGTTGTAGCCGTGGTGAGTTACGGCCATGAACTTGGCCAGCGCTGGGTACCCGAGGATGGCGTTGTACGGTAGGTGATTGTGAGCGACATCGAAGTCGATGAGCTCGGTGCGGTAGTTGTCGCATGCCCCGAAGGTGACAGGGAGGCGGACCTGCCCGATCGGGACCGTGGAGCCGTCGGTGACTCCGGAGAAAGGCTTGGTTGGCTGAAGCTGGCTGTAGGGCACTTGGAGATTGTTGAATGTTTCCACGGACAGGATGTTGAGCCCTGCCCCGCCATCGATGAGGGTCCTGGTGACCACCACGTTGTTGATGATTGGGGAACAGAGCATCGGGAGGACTCCGGCTGTAGCCGCACACTTGAGCTGATCTGCCAAGCTGAACGTGATGGCGCACGCCGACCACCTGAGAGGGCGTGTGGCTTCGAGCTTGGGGAGGACTGCATTCACTTCGTGGGCGAACTGCTTGAAGATGCGTTGAGAGGCTGGGGCTTGAGCCCCGCCCAGGATGAAGGCGATCACGCGCGGCTCCTGGAAGCCCCCAGCCTCCTCGTCCTGGTGGCGGTCCTCATTTCTCCTTGGTTGCGGCGGCAGCGGAGGGAGGCCTGCGTTGCCTTGCGAGCGATCCTCGCGAGGCCGACCCCTCCAGTCTCCCTCGTGAGGCGGGTCTTGCCAGCGATGCTCGTGAGGTTGATCGCGCCACCCTTGGCGCGGGCCACGGTCTTCCCAGCATCATGCGTTCCTTCCTCCTCCTCGACCGTAGCCCCGGTCACCATGGTCGGGGCGTCGGCCAATCCTTCCTTCTCGCACGGCTCGGAGCTCTTGACATTCATTGGTGTTGTGGGTGTGGAGGTCATGGTACACGCAGTACCGGCTGCCCTTGGAAGGCTCGGGCTGATCTCTGCCCCGCTTGGTGTCTGGTTCTGCCGCGAGCACGGCATCCCCCTTGCGATTCACATCCTTGGCCTTGGGCTTCTTCTCTTCCGGGTCCGCGGCAGGCAGCTTGAGGAGGGAGAGACGCCCTTCCTCAGCCCTGGCGCACTTGGTTGCCAAGTTGAACAGCTCCAAAGAAGTGCACATGTCTTCATGCATCGCTAGCTCCTCCTTCATCTTGACATCACGCACGCCGTCGGAGAAGGCTGAGATGATGGCCTCTTCAGTCACCCTGGGAATCTTGAGGCGTGCGTTGTTGAAGCACTGGATGTACTTCTGTAGGGTCTTCCCGGGTTGTTGCTTGATGCGGCGCATGTCGCTCATGGCGGGTGGCTGGTCGCGAGTATCTTGGAAGTTGGCGATGAAGCGGGTGCGCATCTTGTCCCAGGAGGAGATCGTGCCTGGAGCCAAGTCCAGGAGCCAGGTGCGGGCCCCGTCCTTGAGCGTCATGGGAAACCAGTTCGCCATGACCTTCTCGTCTCCGTTGGCAGCTTCGATGCCCAGCTCGTAGAGCTGGAGGAACTCCGCAGGGTCAGCCGTGCTGTCGTAGCAAGGAGGCAGGTCTGGCTTGAACTTGCCGGGCCACGCGGCACTGCGTAGCTCCGCGGTGAAGGCACGGTAGCCTGCTGTGGCCACGGGAGGCCTTGGGTGACGGAGAGCTTGGTCTTGCATGTCCCCACGCGCTGCAGCTGGGTCTTGACGTGCGGGAGCAGGAGCATGGTCGTGACGTGCTGGAGCAGGGAGCGCGCGGGCAGCTTCTTGCGGGCGAGGGACTTCCTGGCAGCTCTGCTCTTGCTGCGCTGGCACCTGACGGAGCGGGTTCCGCCCAGGGGCCACGCGCCTTGGAGCCATGGCGCCTTCTTGAGGAGGAGGCGGCCGAGGCGCCACCGGAGCTTCGTCGCCCGCGCGGGGCGGGGTGCGGTGCTGCGGAACGGACGGCGCAGGAGAGCCCCCTGCGGCGCGGACGGGCTCGGCGACGCGGTCGAGCCATTCTTCGTAGACGTCGTCGACAGGGCGGTAGTGCAGGAGTTCGTTTGCTGCGATGAGCGCAGCTCGAGCCTCCATGGGTGTGCAGAGTGCGCGGGACGAAGAACCAGCTGGGGGGAGTGAGGGAGTTGCGGTGCGGCCGTCTTGCTGCACGGACGGATGCTGAGATGATGCTTGCTGCTCATCCTCCGCCGGGCCAGTGGCGGCGTTGACGGCAGGTGACGGGGAACGGTGAGGACGCCCGCCGACAGGAGCCGTCTGGGCGATGCGGGAAGCGAGAGCGGCCCGGCGCTCGGTGCGGGCCCGACGAGCGTCAGACATGAGTGCGATGGTCGGAGGAGAACGGGGTGGTGGAAGACGAATTCCGGCGCACCCCTACCTGGCGCGCCAAATGTCGGATTTCAGGTTCCGGCAGACCCTTGAGGTTCGAACACTAGGGGTGCACGCGGAGATTTCGCTTCCTACCTACCTGCACCCCTCCGCCTCACTAAGATCTAAGCTATGGAAAGAACAACACAAGAGACATAGGGTTTATACTGGTTCGGGCCACCGTTGTGGTGTAATACCCTACTCCAGTGTGTGGTGTGGTGGATTGCCTCTTGGGCTGATGATGATGAATGATACAAGGAAGAACAGCCTCGCGAGGGTCTGTTCTTGGCTGGGGCGATGAACTGCTGGGTGGAGTTCAGCCACCCTTCTCTCTCTCTCTCTCTCTCTCTCTCTCTGATCGAACCCGCCCTCCTCTGTGGGTGGCTGGTCCTATTTATAGAGGCCCTGGTCCTCTTCCCAAATATCGAGCGGGAAGGGAGCCAACAATGGCGGGCTAATTTGACGGGGGACAGCTAGTACTAGCTACCCTGACAAAAGTAGTCTTCGCCTGCACAAAGCTCTGGTGGTGACGCCGTCTTGGGCCCCACGATGACCTCCATCTTGCAGTCCTCCTGGTCCTGGTCTTGTTGCACCGAAATGGCAACCTTTGCCTGATGCCTCGGTACTCCAGGGCTGCGCTTGCCCCCTTTGCACCAAAGAGGAAAGGAGGACACCGCGCTGGCTGGTACCCGCCTGGCGCCCTTGGTCGTCATGGCTTGCGTCACGGGCACCTCGTGAGGTACCCCGCCTTGATCTCTCCGCCTCTTCACGAGCCAGCCTGGTGAGGCCGTGCCTGAGGAAGCTCCGCGTCGTCAGCCTCGCGAGGCTTGGCCCCTCGCGAGGGTCTTGGGTCTGTGTAGATGAAGATGGGCCATGCCGGGCCCCCTTTTAAGCCACACCACAGGCCGCACGCAGGCAAGTCTGGGGACCCCCGTTCCCAGAACGGCGATAGATAGGAAGCTTCCTCAGGAGCAGCCTCATCAAGCAGGCTCGCGAGGAGGCAGAGAGATCAAGGCAGGGGCACCTTGCGAGGAGCCCGTGACGCAAGCCATGATGATCGAGATCAGGCGGGCGCCACGCGGGAACCAGCCTATGCAGTGTCCTTGTTTCCCCTTCGGTGCAAAGGGAACAAGCACAGTCCAAGGCATCGGGCAAAGGTTACCATTCCGGTGCAACGAGACCAAGACCAGCAGAGCGGCAGGACAGAGGTCATCGTGGAGCCCAGGACGGCGTCATCACCAGTGATGTTGGCAGCCGAAGACCACCTTTGGTCAGGATAACTTGTACTAGATGTTCCCCTTCAAAATGGCCAATTGTTGGTGCCCTTCCCGCTCACATTTTGGGAAGAGGACCAGGGCCTCTATAAGTAGGACTAGCCACCATAGAGGGAGGGGGATCCAGACCGAGTGGAACACACCGCACCAGGTCAAGAACACCTCTCGTGAGGCCGTTCTTCCCCCTGTATTGTTCATCATCAGCCCCTGAGGCAATCCACCACACCACACACTGGAGTAGGGTATGACACCACATCGGTGGCCCGAACCAGTATAAACCTCGTGTCCTTTGTGTGTTCTTCTTTCCAGCCTAGATTTCTTGCGAGCCATAGAAGTGCGAGTCGGTAGGGGAAAGATCTCCGTGCGCACCCCAGAGTTCGAACTTTAAGGGTCTGCCGGAACCCGAAATCCGACAGCCTTGACCACGGCATGACGACCTGGCATACCAGTGGTGGCTGGGCTCTCTCGAGGGCCGGGACCTGATGACGTAGAGCACATAGAAGAGCATGGATAAGAGGGGGAGGCTCGCACATGCCTAACCTAGCTACCCATCGGCGGCCGACACACGAGTCTGGCGCAACACAAGGAACCAGCTCCGGAGTGCCAAGATAAGTCTCGCGCCTGGATCAACCCAGCACTACAGCATAAGGCCCTCGCCCTTCGCTGCCCTGCTGCGGCAACGTCACCTCCCTTTCTCATCCTCAGGTAGCTGCTTGCGCGCTAAAAGGGACCTCCTGAGAATTGCGCCTCAGGAGCTCTTACTGGACCTCGGGCCGCTCACCTCCTGGCCTTGACCACGGCATCACGACCTGGCATACCAGCGACGGCTGCAGCCTGCCTAGGGACCGGGACCTGTCAGCGTAGAGCACCAAGCTGCAGCAGGATTGGAAAGGGGAGACCAAGCCTTAGAAGGACATGCGTTCGCAAATTATCATGATAGGGATAATATCAAAAATAGACATTACAGATGCTTTACACACCCCCGCGGGGTCCGTTTCAATTCCTCGCAAGGAAAAAGAAAGAAAGCAGTTCCTAGGAGCTCTATCTACATGCGCCAAACATCGCCGACGCCATCATCAACAGTGGGCCTTCAGAGGGCGGCGCCAACCCCATCCAGATCAGCGACGGTGGCGGCCGGACGCTGCGCCCTTGCTCCGAGCCCGGCGAGTGTCGGCGTTCTGGGAACGGGGGTCCCCAGACTTGCCTGCCTGCGGCCCGTGGTGTGGCTCCTCCAGCGGCCCCGTACGACCCATCTTCACCAGCAAACACCCAAGACCCTCGCGAGGGGCCAAGCCTCGCGAGGCGGACGACGCAAGACCTCCTCAGGGGCGGCCTCACCAGGTTGGCTCGCGAGGGGTGGAGAGATCAAGGCAAGGCGAACCTTGTGAGGTTCCAATGACGTAAGCCATGACGATCAAGACTAGGTGAGCGCCAACAAGCGCAGTGTCCTCGCTTCCTCTCTGGTGCTAAGGAGGCAAGCACAGGCGAGGAGTTCCAAGGCATCAGACAAAGGTTTCCATATCGGTGCAACAAGACCAAGACCAGCAGAACGGCAGGACGGAGGTCACCGTGGAGCCCAAGACGGCGTCACTACCAGAGCCTTTGGCAGGCAAAGACTAGTTTTCTCAGGATAACTTGTGCTAGTTGTCTCCCTTCGAATTTGGCCGTTGTGGGATCCCTTCCCGCTCAATATTTAGGAAGAGGACCAGGGCCTCTATAAATAGGACTAGCCACCACCATAGTAGGGAAGCTGGTGTGGAAGGGAGAGAGGATCCAGATCTTCCTCAAACACACAAGCTCACCAACCACAAGACCACCTCTCCTCAGGAGGTTGTTCTTCCGTTGTAACCCAAGAGGCAATCCACCACGCCACACTGGAGTAGGGTATTACACCACAAGGTGGCCCGAACCAGTATAAATCTTGTGTCTTGTGTTCTTTGGGTCCATCGAAGCTAGGCCGTGAGATCATTGAGTGTGCGAGCAAGAGAGGGGGGAGATCTTTGTGCCCACCCAAGTGTTCGAACCTCAAGGGTTTTGCCGGAATGCGAAATCCAACAGCGAGAACTCGGGGGCACGTAGCAGTCGTCGCTTGTCTCCGGAGTCTTGGAGAGCTCGGGAGAGTCGCTAGACCACCAAGAGTCACCGCTGTCGCTGGAGGAGCTGTGGGTGAGGCCGGTGGCAGGCCCGGCACCAGCCGTTGCGCCATCTAGGCGCCCCCCTTTAGGGCAGCACTCCAAGTGGCATCCTTCTTTGTCGAAGACCTTGAAGAATAGCGTGGAGGCACCGTCGTACTCGAAGTGGATGGCGAGGGCGCCTTCCGCGCGGTAGACTCGGGCGACCTCGCCCCAGCCGCGAGTCATGAAGATCTTTCTGGAGGAGACGGCTTCAACCTCCGCTCCAGTTGTAGGGGCGTCGCAGTCGGCGTGCTACAGTGAAATCTCAAGGGGACCTCTCGGCGGCATCTCGGCGGCGAAGAACTGCGGGAAGAGAATCCAAGTGCTCGGAGGCATCGCCGCCCAAAACATGAACTCGCGCGAGGAGTCCACGACATGGACCCCTGGGGCGACAGTGTGCGTCACCGCGGCGCGGCGACCACGGCCCTGGCACGGGCGGCGATGCTCGTCGCTCCTTCCTTCGGAGCCCTTGGCTTGAGTGTACAAGGGAAATGGATACCCCAGAGGTGGCCGCTCGTACCATGACCATGACACTTCCGGCCTTACGACAATGTCGGGCGACGAGACAGCCTCTTCTTCGACGGAAATGCCTCGGGCTTGTTGAGGGGAGTTTTGCCCTTTTCCGTGGCTGAGAACATCTGTATCGGCGCCATGGTCGATGCAGCGAGCGATGGAACGAGGAAGAAGAAGGAGTGGGAGGATAAAAGGAAGAGATGGATGACAGGGGCGTCGCCGCCCTCTTCCCATTTATAGCCAAGGGGAGGCCAACCACCGGCCTCCATGATCTAAGGTTGTAATGATCTTTTCTGCATGCAGCAAGTACTCATCAAGTTGGGCAGTTGCTGAGGCAGCGTCGGGAAGGGAGACACCCACGTCCAATCAGTCGCCACGCGCCAACCGTGGCCGTGGGCTGTTAGGGCCCGTGGCGCTCCACACTTGCCCTTTGGCTTCGCCTTGAAGCCAAGCCCGAGAACGCCATGGGCCGGGGGGCTACTATCGGCGTTCTGGGAACGGGGGTCCCTAGACTTGCCTGCCTGCGGCCCGCGGCGTGGCTCCACCAGAGGCCCTGTATGACCCATCTTCACCAGCAAAAACTCAAGACCCTCGCGAGGGGCCAAGCCTCACGAGGCGGATGATAGAAGACCTCCTCAGGAGCGACCTCGCCAGGCTGGCTCACGAGGGGCAGGGAGATCAAGGCAAGGGACACCTCGCGAGGTTTGTGTGATGCAATCCATGATGACTAAGAGCCAGGCGTGTGCCAGGCGGGTGCCAGCACGTGCAGTGTCCTCGTTCCCTCTTTGGTGCTAAAGAGGCAAGCGCAGGCGAGGAGTCACGAGGCGTCAGGCAAAGGTTTCCATATCAGTGCAACAAGACCAAGACCAGCAGGACGGCAGGACGGAGGTCACCGTGGAGCCCAAGACGGTGTCATCACCAGAGCCTTTGGCAGGCGAAGACTACTTTTGTCAGGGTAGCTTGTACTAGTTGTCTCCCTTCGAATTCAGCCGTTGTGGGATCCCTTCCCGCCCTATATTTGGGAAGAGGGCCCGAGCCTCTATATATAGGACTAGCCACCACCATAGGGAGGCATCTGATTCTGGTCGGTTTAGCTCATCCGAGATAGCATCCACTCACCAAGCACAAGAACACCTCACCTCAGGAGGTTGTTCTTGCCTTGTAACTGTTCATCCTCAGCCCCAGAGGCAATCCACCACACCACACTGGAGTAGGGTATTACACCACAACGGTGGCCCGAACCAGTATAAATCTTGTGTCTCTTGTTCTTTGGGTCTGTTGAGCTAGGCTGTGAGATCGTGTAGTGCACGAGCTAGAGAGGGGGAGAGATCTTTGTGCGCACCCTAGTGTTTGAACCTCAAGGGTTTTGCCGGAACCCAAAATCCGAAAGCATCTGACTGATGAAAATTCATTCTCACGTCACACCTTGAAAGGAATTGAGAATAACTCCAGAAAAATTAGCAGAGTCAGGAAAGATCCTAGGAAAGGACATGTGGGTTATGAGCCCACTAAAAAAACACCATTGGAAATGGTTGCTTGAAAGTGAGATTGCACGGGTTGAATTAAATGGCTTCAATGAGATAACAACCTCAAAATAGCTTGAACAAATTAAGAATGGAAGCACACATCTTCTGAGATATCTTCAACACTCCGGAGAAGAATAGAGAGAGGTGAATAAACAAGAGAGCCTTGGATAAGAAATTCACATGGGAAACTATGTGAAACAAAAGGAAGAGATATGATCAACATCGAAGCTTGAAATTAATCTACCGGAGAAGAAAACGAGTGAAGAATGACGAACTTGAAGCTCCCTTAGCATCTTCATGATAATCACCGGATAAGAACATTGAAGGAAGAATGAAGAAACTTCACATCCATAAGATGGATACTTGATTAAGAAACCTGAGTCCTAGAAGAAAAAGGGGTGTGAGGGCGGGAAAACAAAGGCAACTTGGGGACGGATGAAACAAACACCGTTGAGAGAATTGAGAATTGATCTTTCAATTATCGAAAGGATCGGATTAATTTGAAGAGAAGCTCACCGGTTGAAAAGACATGACAATCTTGAACGGATTAGCACTCTCATAGAAATATGATAACAACACTTAAGAAAAGGTATGGAATTAACACTTGACATTGAAGCAACTTGAATACCACAACTCAAAACAAAACAAAGGATTTGGCATGCAGAATAAGCCGGAAAGAAACATATAATAGATCCCATATCCTATCATGTGTCTGTTGGAAAGATATCCTACGTGATACTTGAATTCCTAACCTAAGAACTCCCGAAACTTTTTGGTTATGCAATCTAGTGTTGGGGATACAGGGAGACACAAATATATCACACAACTAACAAGCCCTACGCTCCAACTGTATCCTCCGTCAACACATAACCAAGCAACCTTCAGAAATCATGTACCTTAGACCTTCCAAAACATCCGATATACTAGATGTGGCAATACATCTGATCGCTCTCCCCAGTACTGGGTGTCATCAAACTACTCTCACCACAAAGAGTATAGAAGCGTTTTTGATGTCGGCATGCTCTGGTATTCCGGAACTGAAATGATAAGCACTATGACGAAAGCACCTTCGAGCTCAACTCACCGGGACACTGTCACGACCCCTAAATGTCAGAAGGCACCCAGATAGAATCCCCGTCGCAATGATATCGCAATTATCCAACAATGCCTGCGTGATCCTAATGTTTTTTGAGTGAAGATAAAACATCTACGTCAGGAGTCCTCACCAGAGCGACGAAGGGGCTGAGGAGTAAAAAGAATTCCTATTCTCTGACATATAGCTAGACTCAAAACAGTTTGTTTTCTAGACTCAACAACGGCAGCGGTTCGATCAATCAAGGGGGCTCCTAAGGTCGGTAAGGCTCTGATACCAACTTGTAGCGCCCAAGATGCGATTTGATCCCAATCACATGATGAATTCATGATTGGGGCACAATCGCATTTCAAGCGCATAGCAAGGTGGATATCATTCCAACATACCATGTACTGAATAGATGAGAACACAAGATAAAGGCTTACACTCGCCACAAGTTACAACATGAATACAATAGTTCATCAATACATAGCAATCATCATACAGAAGAGTAGGATCTGACTACGGATGAAATCAAATGAAAAAGAAGAACGACATCCACCCTGCTAGCCCAGGCTTCCCCGACCTGGAACCTATCCATTGAACAAAGAAGAAGAAGTAGAAGAACTCCAAACCAAGCAAGCATCACTCTCACGTCAGATCGTCACATTATCTGTACCTGCAACTATTGTTGTAGTAATCTGTGAGCCACGAGGACTCAGCAATCCCATTACCATGGGTATCAAGACTAGCAAATCTTAAAGGGTATGGAAAGGATAAGTGGTGAGGTTGCAGCAAGCGGCTAAGCATTGTATTGTGGCTAACTTATGAATACAAGAATAAGATGAGAAACTACGCAACGGTCACAAACTAGTAATGATCAATAAGTGATCCTGACTACTTACGTTCAAACATAACCTAACCGTGTTCTCTTCTGGAACTTCCCCGAAAAGAGACAGTCACGGTTACGCACACGATTGGTGTATTTTTAATTGAGTTTACTTCAAGTCCTCTACAACTAGATATTAACAAATTCCCATCTTCCACATAACTGCGGGCACGATTCTCGAAATTTTAAACCCTGCAGGGGTGTTCCAACTTAGCCCCTGACAAGCTCATGATCCGCGGAGACAATCCTCCATCTCGGGACCCTCCGATCAAACTCGGAATCCCGCTGCACAAGACATTTCGACAATGGTAAAACAAGTCCAGCAAGACCTCCCGACGTGCCGACACCCTGATACTAGCCGCGCGTATCTTGTCTCAGGCCACGACGAATGAGCTACCAGGTGCCAAAGAAAATAACCTAGGTTGCCCCGGGGCGGCCCCGCACAGTGCCCTAGTTTGGGACGAACACCATCAGCACTTGCCTCCCTGTAGTATGTGGAAATACTCCTCGGGTAGCGCTAACTCCCTATGCGTCAAATTTAAATATCAGGTTTAGTTATTATGTTGGGTAAAAGGTAAAACCAATGTTGGGCCTTGCTGGAAGAGTTTTATTCAAAGCGAACTGTCAAGAGGAGCCCATAAACCCTCATCGTGTTAGGGACGCAAAATCAAGGAACATAACACTGGCATGCCGGAAACTAGGGTGGCAAGAGTGGAACAAAACACCAGGCAAAAGGCCGAGCCTTCCAGCCTTTACCAAGCATATAGATGCATTAATTAAATAAGAGATATTGTGATATCCCATGATATCCATGTCCCAACGTGGAACAACCTGTAACTGCACCTGCAACTAGCAATGCTATAAGAGGGGCTGAGCAAAGCGGTAACATAGCCAAACAACGGTTTGCTAGGATGGTGGAAAAGGTTGTAGGTTATCATGGCAATTTGGGAGGCTTGATAAACAAGTGGCAGGTAGCGCGACATAGCGATATCATCGAGACAACTAGCATAGTAAGGATAGTAGTGAGATCCAAGGTGACGATCATCTTGCCTGAAATCCCGCTAGGAACAAGACCGAGTCCATGAAGAAGACGAATCAATGTAGTCAAACGGATCCTCACAATCGCAACATAACCGGAACTATCAAGGAGAAGCACAACCGGAAAGAAGCAAACATCATGGTAAACAACCATCACATAAACATGACATGATGCACAATCAACTATGATGCATGTCCAGTTTAACGAGGCATGGCATGGAAAAGTGCAATAAACAATACTACAAATTAAGTGGAGCTCAATATGCAACGAGTTACATATTGACGAAACACCACATTCATTTATTTAGTTCTCTCTTGTTTATGTACCCAACAATATTAAATGTTGTTAAACATGGCAAGAGGTGAAGTATAATAAAACTAACTATTTAGGCAAGTATAAATGAGGCCAGAACAACAAACAATAATTCCGGAAAATCCCCATGTGTCATTTAGCAATTTAATGCAAACAACAATTTTAAACATTTTAAGTGTTGTTATCATGATGCGGATGACATATGCAAGTATATGCAATTTTTATGAAGATGTTGGCATGTTATAAGATATGGAGCATTTTGTCACCATGGCGAAACGAAAGGGGTTCCACGGCAACAACAACTGAAATGATGCCGTAGCAACATTCCGATGATCTGACAACTCGTCGAGATGTCGGTGCAAAATAAAGTGTGCGTGAGCATGTCATGCAAGGACGGTGGGGTGATCCCGGGTACCAAGTGTCCCACGGGTTCGTGGCAAGGCTAACGAGGAACATTCAAGGATCAATTTTGACATGGTGCAAGCAAGTTGTGCATCTCATACAACACTCATGCATTCGTTCATGGGCGATCGTCTCGTCATTATACCTTTGAAGCGTGCATTCGGGATGGCTCAGGTTCGATGGGATGTAGTTGTTCACATGTCATTGTGGGAAGTAGTGGTACACGACGGCGGTAGAGGTACTCGCGATAGTCATACACGTTCGGAGAGGAACTTGCCGAATCCAGTCTTTGGGGTCACTGTGGTACTTGGCGTCCAAGTGGTCTCCGGGTACCTAGCATTTGTTCTACCCGGGTGTTTGGCGACTGAAGTTGTACATGGTCCACGAGTCGTCGATCGTTCGGGGTTCGACTTGCGAGTCTTGCCGACAGGAAGGGGGTACGGACTTGAGGCTTTCGGTGGGCTTGCCGGTGTCAGGTCTTGAAGATTTCGTATATGACGGCAGAGGATGGAGCTCGGAAGGGATATGGAACACAGCATGCGGTTAAGCTTCCGGATCAGCAAGAAAGCGGAGCCGATGGTGCAGCGCTGCTCGAAATGGATCCCGTGTGAACTGACACGTGGCCAACACGACCATGGACGGGCGCTGGCGTTCGTCTCGCACGAGAGGAAGCAGACCACAACAACTTGGCGAGGACGCATGCGGCCTAGCGTGGCTCGGGACTCTGGTGAAGGGTGGCGCGATGGCGAGGCGGCCGGAGGAGTCAGATGTAGGGGAACGGTGATGAGGTAGGGAACTCGCAAAGGCCGGCGGTGCTGGGAGCTTCGTGGTGGTGCCATGGCGGGGAGCGCGGCTCGGGCTGCGGCTGCTCACGTGCTCCGGCGCGGGCGGAGTCAGCAGTGAGGAGGAGAAGGGAGTAGGGGCACGCAAGGAGGAGGTCGCTGAGGTGTGGAGGCGAATTAGCAGTTACAGCGGGTCAGGTGGTGGCCGCAGCCATGGGAAGCTCTCCGAAGAGGCAGCAAACAGTGAGGCTCGCGAGCAGAGGAGGCGGGGGATCGGGCGCAGGGAGCTTGAGGCGCCAGAGGCGGGGACGCAGGGTCAAGGTAGAGGCGACCGACGGGGTAGGAGCAAAGCAACAATGGCGATGGTGGCGCTACGGCCGCGAGAGGCGAGCCCAAGGCGAGGGGATCGAGCACCTCCCCTGGTAGCGATGTGTGCGTGTGCGTGTGTGGCGGTGTTGTGGGTGGATGAGGGAGCAAGCGATCGAGGAGGGGTCAGGCCTTGGGTTAGAGGTTGGATGGGCCTTGGGCGACGACGGTGCGTAGGTGTAAGTGCATCTAGTGCCCCTTAGTGATTTTGGTGCATTGAAGACTTATAGGTTAAGGGACTAATGCGTTTGTGAGTGTACACAGGTCTATAAGTCTATGAGGAGTTTGATATTTACAGAGAAAGTCGACCCCTAAAAATGAAGTTCTTCGACTGAAGACTTTGGATTTCGGAAGACTTTCTAAAGACTTTGAAAGTGAAGAAATTGGTGTGACCTTGAAGACTTGGTATTCATTCGAGGAATATGAAGCGTGAAGACTTTTGTTTTCGTAGTTTCATTTTCTCTTTCTTGAGTCATAGGAAACACTGTACTGTTAAAGGGGGTCGAGGAAATAATAAGGAAAAATTTCCATGTGATGCTCAACTCAAAATCCTACACCTACCAATCCCTTCGAGTGAAGCCATTGGAAATCTCATATAGTCCAGTCATATTCTTCAGCGATAGAGACGAAGTTCTTCTGGTCTCTGAGGAATTTGTTCTGACTGAGGAGTTAGGAATTCGCCAGTGCGGATTTCCTACACTGTGAGGAACATGATAGCCCTGAGGATTTTGCTACTCAAAATTCCGACCGTTGTTGTGCTATGCACCAGCTGCCCCAAAATATCTATCCACCTAACGGTCATATCATTGAAGGGCATTTATGTCTTATCATGTCGGGCTGCTCCCTAGGCCATAAATAGCCGCCCCCTACAACCACTAGTTGGTTGGCTGCTCCAAGAGAAACTGACACTTCTCATTTAAGAGCAACCCATCCTCCGAGGACTTTGAGCGAAAATCATCAAGTGAGGAAAAACCCAAAACCCAAACACCTACAACCCCAAGTGATTGAGCATCACTGAAGAGATTGATCCTATGTGGATCTGACGCTTGTTACCTTTGAAAAATGTGCTTCTTCCAGATGGTTAGGCGTCATGGTCTAGAGCATCCAAGAGGAATTGTGGATCGCCGAGTGACCAAGTTTGTGAAGGTTCAGAAGTCACCTGAAGACTTACCACGAGTGATTGGACGAGGTCTGTGTGACCTTAGTTCAAGGAGAATACGGTGAGGACTGGGTGTCCTGAGCTGCGTGTTCAGGACTGGGTGTCCGGGACTGTGTGTCCTCGAGTTTAAATACTCAGCCGCTCCAACCAGACGTACAACTGAGACATCAGTTGGAACTGGTCTACCAAATCATTATCTTCACCAAGCTTACTGGTTCTATTCCCTCAACTCGTTTATTTCCTCATAACCATGTTGTGTGTTTGTTCATATCTGTGTTTGAAGACTTTGACTGAAGACTTTCTCAATTTCCTCAATTCAATTTCTTCAGTTTGTTTGTCTTCATCCTGTGTTATCCTGTGCTTACGCTTCTTGTACTCTTTGCCTGTCTTCATTTCATCATGATGACTATGCTTGTATTCTGTTATGTTTACTTTTGAGTACTTATTCCGCTGCTAGTAGTTCTTCTCTAAGGAATTTCCTCACCGGCAAATTCCTCAATGAAGAATTTCATAAAAATCGCCTATTCACCCCCCTCTAGTCGATATAATGCACTTTTAATTGGTATCAGAGCGAGGTACTCCCTTGTTCTGTGTGATTTTGGTTTAACCGCCTGGAGTTTAGTTATGTCGACCGCAGGTATGATCAAGGTCTCTGCTAGGTGTCATACCTTCGATGGGACGGACTACCCCTACTGGAAGAATAAGATGGCGAATGCATCTTGAGGCAATTGATAACGATCTCTGGTATGTTGTGGAAAATGGTGTTCCCTCAGTCACACCTTCTATGAATGCTACTGATGTGAAGAGATTCAAGCAACTCCACTCTCAAGCGAAGAATATGATATGTGGCCATCTGAGCAAAGGACAGTATGGCAGAGTGAGTGCTTTGGAGACAACAAAGCTTATGTGGGACAGGTTGTCCAAAGTGAATGAAGGAGTCCGAACACAGCGTGACTCTTGAGTTGATGTTCTTCGCAATCTCTTCAATCGCTTCAAAAGATTCGACAATGAAAATGTTTAACAAACCTTCGATCGCCTCACTGACATCTCAAATGAGCTTCAAGCACTTGGTGCCACTGACATCACCGACCATGAGGTGGTGAAGAAATTGCTGAGATCGCTTGATTCCTCATTTGACACTCTGGCATTGATGATACAAGAACGTGCTGATTAAAAGTCACTTGATCCCGCTGATATTCTCGAGAGGCTAAATACTCATGAGTTCCAACTTGCTGAAAAAAGAGATCTCTATGGTTCGAGCTATGACAGATCACGCGCACTGAAGGTCAAGGCGGTATCTGAGTCCGAAGATGAAGACTTTGGTAGCAGCCTTGGTGATCCTGAAGAACTAAGCCATGGAAGACCCTCGTGAAGAAGTTCCAAAAGTTCTCAAGACGTGGTCGCCTTGGAAGACCCTCAAGGAACAATGATTCCTCATCCAGTGACTACAAGAGGAGGCTCTGTCACAAATGCAAGAAACCTGGACATTACATTCAAGATTGTCCTCAGTGGGAAAAGGAATCAAAGAAGAAGAAATACAAGGATTACAGTTCTGATGATGCGAAGAAAAAGAAGAAATCCACAAAATCTTCATCATCAAAATCCTCAAAGTCTTCATATCACAAGAAGAGCAGCTCCAAGAAGGCTAGGGCATTCATTGGCAAGGAAATGGACTCTGAGGCTGAATCTGAAGAAAATGAGGAAGATGAGTCATCTAAGGAGTCCGAATCTGGAGTGGCGAGCCTAGCTCTCGCTACTACATTCGTCAGCAAGTCTATCTTCAACACTGAAGAAAATGACCTCACCAACAAGGCTGATGAAGGCGATGATGACTATGCTCCCACCTATTGCTTCATGGCAAAGGGTGCCAAGGTACTCAAATATACCTCCTCCGAATCAAGTGAGAACGAATCTGATGAAAACCTTAAGCCTAGCTATTCTAAACTTGCTAAGATTGTTGTAAAACAACAAAGGGCTCTTGAAAAGGTTCAAAACATGCTAGACAAAAGTGATGATATGTTGGGTGAAGAAATGGATCGCATTAAAGCCTTGACTAAAAATCTTCAGAGACTTCAGACTAGGTTTGAAAATCTTCAAGGTCATCATAACACTCTCTTATCTGATCATGAGAAGCTTTCTTATGAATTTCTTCAAAGAAAGCAAGACCTTGAGAAGCTAAGAGTGAGTTATAAAGATCTTCAGAAGGAGCGCGATTCATTACTTGCTCAACAAATCAGCGCTTCTCAGGAAGAATTTGTTCCTCATTGTTTGAAATGCATTGAACGTGAATCTGCTAATTCTTCACCTGAATGTTCAAATGCTGCTAATGTTTCTAATTCTTCACATGCATCTACTATCACTAATTCCTCATCTGAGGACATTGCTAGTATCACTGATGATGCAGGGCTGAAGGAATTGTACATGACAGGCATGTACAAAAGCCTCAAAGGGCATCAGACTGTCATAGCCCTAGCTTTGGCCTTTGCTTGTCATTGCATATGCATCCATGCATCATCTTAAATTCAAGGAAATTGAATTGAGGGAATTCCCAAGCCTCGGAAATCTTTTAAAAATGATCAACATTAAAATATTTCAAATGAGCCCAACAAAATGTTCATGCTAACCTATGAAAATATTGGCAAGAGCTATAACTCAAACCAATATTTTTGGAATCACAGAAATAGTTATTCTTGGGCCTTTGAATTAAATCACTAGCTATTTGATTTGGGTTTATATTTACTATAAAATAGATATAAGCCCAATATTTTTGAAAATTTGCATGTGGCTCTGAACTAGTTTCCTAACTCCACATAATAATTTTCAGAAGCATAGAAATTGGTTTGTTTGAAAACCAAACTCAAAACAAACTTCAAAAAAATAGAAAACAGAAACAAACAGAAAATAGAAAAGGCAGAGCACTTACCTGGCCTTACCCGCGGCCCAGCAAGCCGGCCCAGCCCAGCTGGCCTTTGCCAGTCGTCGTCCTCCTCTTGACAGAAGGACGTGAGGGCATGTGCCCACCGCGTGCCGGCACGCGCCGGCCACCTCCTGCTTACCTGCTCGCCGCTGGAGGCACCCGAGGGTGCCACGCACTCCCCTCGACCCCTTGCACCTCCCCCTCTCTCCCAATACTCCCTCTCCCTCCTCTGCTCGCTTCTGCAGCGCCACCGAGTGCCGCCGTTGACACCGCTCGCCACCACCGCGGCCATCGGCCACCCATCACCCTGCCGATGAGACCTTGAGCTCCGCACCATCGTCTTCTTCATCCACGCCGAGCCAAGCAACCGGGAAGCCCCGAATCGCCGTCCCCGCCGTCTTCTTCAACCTCGGTTCGCCGGAGATCCCCTTCAACGCCCGCTCGCTCCGACGCTTCCCTGAGCCAAACGAGCCGCCCATCCGACTCCCTTTGAGCCCGCCGTCATCTCCCCCTCTCCCCATGGTCGATTTCTCGCCGCAACACCGATGACCGTGAGTCCCGTATGCCGCCGCCGCACGAGCTCATCACCGACGAGGCTCCGGTTACCAAATGGTCTCGTGCGTGCCTCCGTTGGGTTCGTGAGCTCTCGTAGAACATGTAGGTGCAAACCGCTGGTCCTCCTGCGCGCCGTGTCGTTGATTCCGTCGACACCTGAGCTCCGGCCGCCGCCCAGCTTGCCGCTGCCGTCGCTACAGACTACCTAGCGCCCTCTCACTGCCTCCGCTGGATGCGCGGGAGCACGAGCTACCTCCTGGTGCCCTCAGCGCACCCAGCCGCTGCCCCTAGCGCCACTCTGGTGAGCCACCGCCGCTCTAGGTCGTCGCCGTCGTCTAACCGTCGGCGCATCCGACGTGGGTGTCATTAGCGGCTAATGGCGCCACTAATTGAACCCACACCCACTAACACCGGGCCCCACGCCCTTAATTAACAATAGTTTAGTTTCTAATTAGATTTAACTAATAATAGTGACCCCACAAGTCAGAGTTGACGTGCTGACGTGGCCGTTGACCGGACCCACCTGTCTGTGTCACAAACTGATACTGAGTCGATGACACATGGGTCCCACTTTCAGGTTTGACTCTGGTTAGGCGTTATTGACATGCTGAGGTCAGCATGACCTAATGCTGTCGCAATAAGTCTTTTTTGGTTTAAACTTAATTCAGGAAATTGCAGAAAATGCTCTAAACTTCTAAAATTCATAGAAAATTATCTATAGCTCCAAATGAAATAAATTATATATGAAAAATTATCAGAAAAATTCAAGGAATCCATCTGTACCATTTTCATGCATGTTTGAGCAAGTTAACCTCACTGTTTAGGATGAAACATGATTAGGGGAAATTTCATAATAGGTTTGGAGTTGGAATTTGATATAGTTTTGAATTCCACTTCAATTAAAATGACTTTCTATTGCATTAGCCCAAATCACAGCATATTGCCATGTCATGATCATGCATCATATTGTTGCATTGCATTGATTGTATTCTTCCTTGTTTGCCGGTAATTGCCCCCTCTCAGTAGACGATGTTTCCGACGATGAGTTCGATGACACCGATGAAGAGCCATAATATGTTCAGAAGTGCCAGGCAAGCAAAACCTCCTTGTTCATTCCGATACAATCCTACTCTCTCGCTCCTGCTCTCTTTTACTGCATGAAGACAACAACATTTCAACTGTTATATGCTGCGGTAGCTGAACCCCTTTCCTCTGCATGACCTGTCATTGCCACAGTAAATAGAAGAAACCCACTAGCATGAGTAGGAGTTGTTTGAGCCCTGATGTGCCTACTCATTCATGTTTGTTTGTCATGCCTGCTACTGCTTAGAGTTGAGTCAGGTCTGATTCATCGGGGATGAATTGGAATGGTGATGAACATGTCCTACTGTGTGTGAGCTAAGTGTGTGAACACGATTTGGTAAAGGTAGTGGTGAGAGGCCATGTAGGAGTACATGGTGGGTTGTCTCATTGCAGCCGTCCTTAGGAACTGAGTTCTGTGTTTGTGATCCATGAACTGTTACTACCACACATTGGGTTCCGATAACTCAACCCCTCTCGACTTATTAATCAACTCGATCTCTGTCCAAGAGTTGCAATTAGTTTCTGGTGTTTGTAGGTAGTGTTAGTAGTCTACCAAGTGGCACCCAGTATAGGTGGGCTTGGGACAGACTAGGCACAGTGGCACGGTGTACCAAGTGGCACCTGGATGGTGGGCTTGGGAACCCTGCACACATTGTTTGGTGCCGTGAGCGACACCCCGGATGGAACCCGAATAGGCGATAAACCTGGACTAGAGACTTGTTGGTTAGTCAGGTCGTGGTCGAATCCCTCGCCCGGCTTCCGCTTGAAGGTTGCCGAGGTACATGACGTGTACAAGCCGATAAGTGGCGAGAGCGTGTGTGAAGAAGTACACCCCTGCAGGGTTATCATTATCTATTCGAATAGCCGGATTCCTCGGATATGGAAACTTGGACCCCTTGCATAGTTCATAGACAAGTGAAAGTGGATACTCTAAAATACGCAAGATAAGCGTGAGTGCTATTGATGGCGTTCTCGTAGGGAGACGGGAGTGGATCCATAGTGGTGTATTGGTATGGTGAATATGTGGACTCGTGTGCGCCACCTCAGCTAGTAGTTCCGTGTGGACTTCGACGTTTAGCTTGATACCTCAGCTATGATCTTGTGCTCTCGGCAGGATCTGGTAGATAGTCAGGCTTCTCAGCCTTTTTCATTTGTAGATGTCTGTACTCAGACATGTTAAGCTTCGGCATGTGCTTTGATTGTATGCTATGATTGTTGGGTCATGAGACCCATGTTTGTAATATCTCGCTCCTCGGAGCCTAATGAATAAATACTCTGAGTCGTAGAGTCTTGTTGTGATGCCATGTTGTATTGCACATATTGAGCATATTGTGTGTATGATTGAAATGCTTGGTATGTGTGGGATCCGACAACCTAGTTGTTTATCCTTGGTAGCCTCTCTTATGGGGAAATGTAGTCTTGTGCTTCCATGAGCCATAGCAGTCCGCTACAGCCTAGTTCACCGGAGTCCTGCTAGCCCAGCACTACTGCTCCGGAACACTTGACTGGCCGACATGTGATTCACTATGTTCCCGTGTCTGTCCCTTCGGGGAAATGTCACGCGGTCACATCCGGATTCCTGCCTAGCCTGCTACAGCCCGGTTCATCGGAGTCCTGTTAGCCCAGTGCTACAGCCCAGAATCACACGCTGTTGACCGACATGCTCGATGTTGATTCATGTATACCTGTCCCCGTAAGTTAGTGCCACTTTGGGTTCACGACTAGTCATGTCGGCCCGGGTTCTCTGTCATATGGATGCTAGCGACACTATCATATACGTGAGCCAAAAGGCGCAAATGGTCCCGGGCCATGGTAAGGCGACACCCGTGGGAATACCGTGCGTGAGGCCGCAAAGTGATATGAGGTGTTACTGGCTAGATCGATGTGACTTGGAATCGGGGTCCTGACAGCTTTGGTATCAGAGCCTGACTGCCTGTAGGATTATCAAGCCAAACTGGTCGAAGTTGAGTCTAGAAATGCTTTAGTTATATAAGGGAATTGTTTGTGGAAGGGAACGTAAGCCTCTTTTTACTCCTTTATCCTCATGACCTTCTGATCTGACCCATCTTATATTTCTACGGGGTTAAGAACTAGGCTTCTCTTCTATCTCTCAGGATGACATGTTACTAAACCGTATTTGCCTAGGATTGTTGAGTTCAAGCCCCAGTTCAGTTCTACTACCTCTATGTGATGACAGTTGATCTCAGAATCTTGATATTGTGATGTTGAGTGGTTATGCCACCATTTTGCAGGATGTCTCAAACCTTCTTGAGCATTTACAGCCGTTATGCTGTCCGAGTCATCCCGGGTCACTAAATAGTCTGATGCAGTTGCAAACCCTTTCTTCCGTTCCTGATGTCCTTTTGGTCAGAATAGGCACACTAACCGGTGCGTTGAGGTACTCTATTGCCTCGGTATATATGTTGGGGCTATTATTATGACCCTAGGTGTTTTAGGGAGTCACCTAGTAATCTAGCCATGTTTTGTGTTCCCGGTGTGATGATTCTGGCCACCATTCTCGAAAGCATCCCGTGATGCCATTTAGTAGTAGGTATTCTACTCCTAGGTTCTTGACCCAAGATTCACTCTACTTACCTCGTGTTGATAGTGTTGCTCGTACCTTTAGGATATTAGTAATCTTTGTGATAGCCTTCGAGGTCAGTGGTATCTCATTCTTCCAATACCATGAACTATCAGGGCAGAAGTTCCTTTGAACCAAAAGATTACAGCCAGGGTGCTCTTGAGGAGTACTCCATTCATATTGTGACTCTGCCAATCCTACCCTTCCGCATGGGTTACCCGAAAGAAATGCTGAGCTTCACTCGACATACTAATCTATGCGTCCACAACTCAGAAAAACATATGTTCCTTTGAGTTGTCTCTCTTTAGTTGTATTCTGACCTTTGTCTATCAATTGATAGACAGGAATAGTTGTGCATTCGTGTTCATCGATGGCTATTATTCTTGTGGTCCATCAAGCCATTCTATTCGGAATGACTAGGAGAAACAAACTCCAGTACCTCGTCCACTTATAGGATTGGGTCAAAGTAGTTGTATTTCGCAGATCAAAATGTCAATCCAGCTTTTGCTCTGTTCTACCTTGGAGTGTTACCATCTTTATGCCAGGAATGTCATGAGAATTGCACCGCCTCTTATGAACTCTTGACGCAGTGATACTTCTCTCCGTCATTATTCATTCCTCGGTCCCGTGTTGTTGTAACCGGAATGCCGACAAGTGAACCATGATGTGTGAAATCAATACTCCTAGCAACTGTGTTGCTTGGTAGTTATGGACATTATTATCATTCTTAGCGTGTTGGTTATCGAATCACTATTCTAGGATTGATCGTGCTACCTTGTCCTTATTTCTGGTGCACTATTCGATCTTGGAGTTAGGATTGAATTCCTTGCTTATTTGATCATATCGTCTTGCCCTGAAAAGCAAGATTGTTCTCGAGCTTAGTGACATACCGGTGGTTCGTGATTTTCCGAATATCTTCTCGGAGGTATCACCAGGCTGTCACCTGATCGCTATGTTGAGTTCGTGATCAAGTTGGTTTCTTGTAGCCACCCTTTTCTCCAAGAATCTGTGTTGGATACCCCTGAGCTAGTTGGTTAAGCTTAACAACAACTCGGAGAGTTGGAAGATAAAAGCTTGTCCTACCATGCTCATCCCTAAGGGATATCTTGTAACCGTGGTGAAGAAAGATAATATCTTCATCAATTGATCCACGTGATCAATTGTCGGCGCTATTGTCTTATCAATCCTTTGATTTGAGTGTGGGCTATCGTCAAATCAAATTAGAACCAACGATGTTCGTAATCTTGTCTTACTCGTGGTTGATCCCTCGAGCATACACCATTACATCTTTTGGTCTGACCAATGCTATCACCATGTTCACATGATGGTGGAAGTCCAGTGATATGGAAATTATGATGAGTTGCTGTTCAGCCCATCAGCAGCATCTTGTCTCCTCCATGATTCATGTTGAACATTGAGCTAGTGTTGGAAACTTTTGTAAGCATTGCCCTCGTGTCCCGTTCATGAAGCATATGTCTAGTTGAAAGATGTGACTTCCTCTAATTCATGTGCATCTGATGCAAGTTGCCGCCGTGGATTTGAGAAAGCTTGTTTTGCTTCCTTTGGAGTCATCCCAAGTTAGTCATGCATGTGCGAAGTATTCTGTGGTTTGATAGGCTCGCTACCTCCAGTCCATATGTGTCCCTAGCACACCAAGCCACTGATTGATTTGTTCAAGGAGAAGAAGTTTCTTCTTAAGAGCTAGACTTACGCAAGGACTTCGATATCCTCGTTGATGGTTCCCCCTGAACTCGATAGTGTTTCATTGTAAGACTACCAGGTGACAATGCTTGTCTAGGACAGCGTGTTCACATGCTTGTGGCAGAACCAGCTCATGTTTTGGAGCTTACTACCGTAGTTCATTCCCCCGAGAGTCTCGCAACGTCATCTCGTCGATTTGTGTTGCAAACTTTCATTTTTCTTTCTTTCTAGACTTGATGAGTCTGGAATATCCTGACACCAACCAGATCTGAATGTCAGGCAGATATGATGGTTGGAACACCCTCCAAGAACTATAATATTGGTCTCTCTATAACCGGTAAAGTGGATGTCATGGCCAACACACCCAGCCGGAAGACCTATTATTGTAGTATCTTGATTGAGGAAGTTGGCCACCTCCCCATAAGGATTTCGTAGGATTTACTCCAGAAGTTGTTCCTTATGGATCTACTGTATTCCAAAGTCCAACCACTACTTGATGGCTATGTTGATGCTTTAAAGCATGACCGTGGTAACCAGTACATCAAGGAGAACATTAGAAGCGGAGTGCTAAATGTCTCTCGGTCGATCATCTAGATTTCATTCCCTTGGCCTCGCTAAGGTGAAATCTGAGAAAGGGTTGTCTTTCTATGCATCTGCATTGTCCATCACTATTCGTCAAGGTAGTAAG
Organism: Triticum aestivum; assembly: GCF_018294505.1. Taxonomy (NCBI): domain Eukaryota; kingdom Viridiplantae; phylum Streptophyta; class Magnoliopsida; order Poales; family Poaceae; genus Triticum; species Triticum aestivum. The sequence continues at coordinate 191,678,112 of NC_057809.1, read as the reverse complement.
ATGTGTTGCCAGGATCCTCGACTCGGATGTTGGTAGAACCTTGATGAATATGGAAATACTCAAGTTCTTGAGAGCACGCACAAGCAAAATCATCCCTTGTGTTGTCTTCAACAAGGTAGTTCACATCATCCATTCTAGCCCGAGTTTGTCTCTCTCCCGAACTCCGTCAAACGATCGCTCGTAAATTGCCTTAGGCTGGTATAGAGAGTTCCAATGATCTCTGTATCAAAAGTAATTCTTTTTGCCACTTAAGGGATAATTCCATGAGTCACCTTCCTTAAGGGATCACGTTACGAAATCATGGCAATTATCTCCTTGCTACTTTGAAATTCATGCTCCATCTTAGTCCGGTGTGGAATTGTAGCCTTCCAAATTGAAACCTCGTCATATGTTTCTTTCCTCCCCTCTTGATATGTGTTTTGTGTCTTAGCTCGAGAGATGTTCCTACATCTCACCCCATAAGTTGATCATGAGTTGTTCGATCTTCGAGAAGATCGATTTCGGTAGAGAGTCTCTTTCCGTCATCATCATGTTGGATGAAGATCTCGATAGCAAAGATGTCAAGATCAATTGGAGAAATGAATCACCATCTCCGAGAAGGGCAATTGGATCATGAAGATCATGTCGGCTTTGTGTCCCCTCTGTCTTCTTACCTCACGTCTTGAATCTCGGGACGAGATTCTTGTTAGTGGCGGTGAGTTGTCAAAGCCCTAGCTTTGGCCTTTGCTTGTCATTGCATATGCATCCATGCATCATCTAAAATTCAAGGAAATTAAATTGAGGGAATTCCCAAGCCTCAGAAATCTTTTAAAAATGATCAACATTAAAATATTTCAAATGAGCCCAACAAAATGTTCCTGGTAACCTCTGAAAATATTGGCAAGAGCTATAACTCAAACCAATATTTTTGGAATCACAGAAATAATTATTCTTGGGCCTTTGAATTAAATCACTAGCTATTTGATTTGGGTTTATATTTACTATAAAATAGATATAAGCCCAATAATTTTGAAAATTTGCATGTGGCTCTGAACTAGTTTCCTAAGTCCACATAATAATTTTCAGAAGCATAGAAATTGGTTTGTTTGAAAACCAAACTCAAAAAAACTTCAAAAAATTAGAAAACAGAAAGAAACAGAAAATAGAAAAGGCAGAGCACTTACCTGGCCTTACCCGTGGCCCAGCAAGCCGGCCTAGCTCAGCTGGCCTCTGCCAGTCGTCGTCCTCCTCTTGATAGAAGGACGTGAGGGCGTGTGCCCACCGCGCGCTGGCACGCGCCGGCCACCTCCTGCTTACCTGCTCGCCGCTGGAGGCACCCGAGGGCGCCACGCACTCCCTTCGACCCCTTGCACCTCCCCCCTCTCTCCCAGTACTCCCTCTCCCTCCTCTGCTCGCTTCCGCAGCGCCACCGAGTGCCACCGTCAACGCCGCTCACCACCACCGCGGCCACCGGCCACCCCTCGCCCTGCCGATGAGACCTTGAGCTCTGCATCGTCGTCTTCTTCATCCACGCCGAGCCAAGCAACTTGGGAAGCCACGAATCGCCGTCCCCGCCGTCTTCTTCAACCTCGGTCCGCCGGAGATCCCCTTCGCCGCCCTCTCGCTTCGACGCTTCCCCGAGCCAAACGAGCCGCCCAGCCGACTCCCTGTGAGCCCCGCCGTCATCTTCCCCTCTCCCCATGGTCGATTTCTCGCTGCAACGCTGATGACCGCGAGTCTCGTATGCCGCCGCTGCACGACCTCGTCGCCGACACCTGAGGTGCAAACCATTGGTCCTCCTGCGCGCCATGTCGTTGATTCCATCAACACCCAAGCTCCGGCCGCCGCCCAGCTCGCCGCTGCCGCCGCTACAGACCACCTCGCGCCCTCTCACTGCCTCCGCTGGATGCGCGGGAGCACGAGCTACCTCCTGGTGCCCTCAGCGCACCCAACCGCTGCCCCTAGCGCCACTCCGGTGAGCCATCGCCGCTCTAGGTCGTCGCCGTCGTCTCACCGCCGGCGCATCCGACGTGGGCGTCATTAGCGGCTAATGGCGCCACTAATTAAACCCACACCCACTAACACCGGGCCCCATGCCCTTAATTAACAATAATTTAGTTTCTGATTAGATTTAACTAATAACAGTGGCCCCACAAGTCAGAGTTGACGTGCTGACGTGGCCGTTGACCGGACCCACCTGTCTGTGTCACTAACTGATACTGAGTCGATGACACATGGGTCCCACTGTCAGGTTTGACTCTGGTTAGGCGTTGTTGACCTGCTGAGGTCAGCATGACCTAATGCTGTTGCAATAAGTCTTTTTTGGATTAAACTTAATTTAGGAAATTGCAGAAAATGCTCTAAACTTCTAAAATTCATAGAAAATTATCTATAGCTCCAAATGAAATAAATTATATATGAAAAATTATCAGAAAAATTAAAGGAATCCATCTGTACCATTTTCATGCATGTTTGAGCAAGTTAACCTCAATGTTTAGGATGAAACATGATTAGGGAAAATTTCATAATAGGTTTGGAGTTGGAATTTGATATAGTTTTGAATTCCACTTCAATTAAAATGACTTTCTGTTGCATTAGCCCAAATCACAGCATATTGCCATGTCATGATCATGCATCATATTGTTGCATTGCATTGATTGTATTCTTCCTTGTTTGCCGGTAATTGCCCCCTCTCAGTAGACGATGTTTCTGACGATGAGTTCGATGACACCGATGAAGAGCTATAATATCTTCAGAAGTGCTAGGCAAGCAAAACCTCCTTGTTCATTCTGATACAATCCTACTCTCTTGCTCCTGCTCTCTTTTACTGCATTAAGACAACAACGTTTCAACTGTTACATGCTGCGGTAGCTGAACCCCTTTCCTCTGCATGACCTGTCATTGCCACAGTAAATAGAAGAAACCCACTAGCATGAGTAGGAGTTGTTTGAGCCCTGATGTGCCTACTCATTCATGTTTGTTTGTCATGCCTGCTACTGCTTATAGTTGAGTCAGGTCTGATTCATCGGGGATGAATTGGAATGGTGATGAACATGTCCTACTGTGTGTGAGCTAAGTGTGTGAACACGATTTGGTAAAGGTAGCGGTGAGAGGCCATGTAGGAGTACATGGTGGGTTGTCTCATTGCAGCCGTCCTCAAGAACTGAGTTCTGTGTTTGTGATCCATGAACAGTTACTACCACACATTGGGTTCCGATAACTCGACCCCTCTCGACTTATTAATCAACTCGATCTCTATCCAGGAGTTGCAATTAGTTTCTGGTGTTTGTAGGTAGTGTTAGTAGTCTACCAAGTGGCACCCGTACAGGTGGGCTTGGGATAGACTAGGCACAGTGGCACGGTGTACCAAGTGTCACCTGGATTGTGGGCTTGGAAACCCTGCACACATTGTTTGGGGCCGTGAGTGACACCCCGGCCGGATCTCCTTGCGGATAGAACCCGAATAGGCGATAAACCTGGACTAGAGACTTGTTGGTTAGTCAGGTCATGGCCGACTCCCTCGCCCGGCTTCCGCTTGAAGGTTGCCGAGGTACATGACGTGTACAGGGCGATAAGTGGCGAGAGCGTGTGTGACGAAGTACACCCCTGTAGGGTTATCATTATCTATTCGAATAACCGGATTCCTCGGATATGGAAACTTGGACCCCTTGCATAGTTCATAGACAAGTGAAAGTGGATACTCTAAAATGCGCAAGATAAGCGTGAGTGCTATGGATGGCATTCTCGTAGGGAGACGGGAGAGGATCCATAGTTGTGTATTGGTATGGTGAATATGTGGACTCGTGTGTGCCACCTCAAAAGAGTTACTTGCAGTCGTAGTTCAGGATAGCCACCGAGTCAAAGCTGGCTTGCTGCAGTCAAACTCCACCACCCCTTTGTTGATACCGATGCATATGTAGATAGTTCTGATGTAAGTCTTGCTGGGTACATTTGTACTCACGTTTGCCTATTTTATGTTTTGTAGAGACGTCAGTCTCGCTAGTAGTTATGTGTGGACTTTGACATTTAGCTTGATACCGTAGCTACGATCTTGTGACCTCAGCAGGATCTGGTAGATAGTCATGCTTCTCAGCCTTTTTCATTTATAGATGGTTGTACTCAGACATGTTAAGCTTCCGCATGTGCTTTGATTGTATGCTATGATTGTTGGGTCATGAGACCGATGTTTGTAATATCTCACTCCTTGGAGCCTAATGAATAAATACTCTGAGTCGTAGAGTCTTGTTGTGATGCCATGTTGTATTGCACATATTGAGCATATTGTGTGTATGATTGAAATGCTTGGTATGTGTGGGATCCGACAACCTAGTTGTTTATCCTTGGTAGCCTCTCTTATGGGGAAATGTAGTCTTGTGCTTCCATGAGCCATAATAGTCCGCTACAGCCCGGTTCACTGGAGTCCTGCTAGCCCAGCACTACTGCTCCGGAACACTTGACTGGCCGGCATGTGATTCACTTTGTTCCTGTGTCTGTCCCTTCGGGGAAATGTCACGCGGTGACATGCGGAGTCCTGCCTAGCCTGCTATAGCCTGGTTCACCAGAGTCCTGTTAGCCCAGTGCTACAGCCCGGATTCACACGCTGCTGACCGACATGCTCGATGTTGATTCATGTATGCCTGTCCCCATAAGTTAGTGCCACTTTGGGTTCACGACTAGTCATGTCGGCCCGGGTTCTCTGTCATATGGATGCTAGCGACACTATCATATACGTGAGACAAAAGGCACAAACGGTCCCGGGCCATGGTAAGGCGACACCCGTGGGAATACCGTGCGTGAGGCCGCAAAGTGATATAAGGTGTTACCGGCTAGATCGATGTGACTTGGAATCGGGGTCCTGACACAGACTCTTTGTGATGTGCTTAAAAAGCAGATCCTCAACAGGAACCCTAGGAAAGAGGGTATTGCCTTTGAGAGGAAACTCAATGCTGATGGTACATATTGGAAGCCTGAGCAGTACCCCAAAACTACATGGGTTGCTGCAAAGGAACCTCCAGTTGATCCATCTAACTTATCTGGATTTGCATGTGAATCTCCTCATTCTGATGATGAGTCATTTGACTCCAACTATAAACTATTCAAAAATCAGAATGGTGAAGTATTTGCTAGATATGTTGGCACTAACTGCAGGAACGGTTCCCCTATGAAGAAAATCTGGGTTCCCAAAAGATGCCTTGAAAATCTTCTGGTGAATGTCATCATGACGCCACCTGTGAAGAATAGGAACCCCAGATCAAATTCTTCATCTGAACCAAATTCTTCATATGGATCCAAGTCCTCATACGGACCAAACTCCTCACATGGATCATATTCCTCAAAAGGATCAAAGTCCTATTATGAACATCATCGTGCTAACCTGTCTGTTTCACAGGGAAGATCCAAAGATTATGGATATGTGCATCATTCTTCAAATCATTATGTCCATAAGCCCTCGAAGAATTTCTCTGCTTACTCTAACCCCTCTTATGTGAAACGAAATGGACTGGCTTCTATGCCATCCTTCTCATATGGAGCTCGCAGAATGATGAACTCTTTGCCACCCCTTCAGACGTGGGTGGTGAAGAAAAATAACTAATCTCTTCTGCAGGGTCAGGTCTCCAGACGTACGTAATTGTCTGAAGAATTTGCTGGAGACCTGAGCATGCCTGATAAGGACGCAGGCAAATTATGAAGAAATGAACCTTCATTTCTCACGTCCTCATACTGCTTTATCTGTTCTGTTGCTTGATGAAATTGATCTGATGAATGGATGTCATATTCTTCACTGATGAAGTATATGAGTTTGTAAGCTGCACTAATTCATCTACAGGATGATCAACCCAAAGCCACTGACTGGGTCCTCGATAGTGCATGTACAAATCACATGACTGGTGACAAGAATCTATTGATGGATTCTCCATTATCTCCGTCGCATCTGAAGCATATCATCTTTGCCGACAAAGGCAAAAGTCAGGTATTGGGTCTAGGTAAGGTTGCGATCACAAAGGATCGACACATGGACAAAGTCATGCTTGTTGAGTCCTTAGGATACAACCTTATGTCTGTCTCAATGCTTTGTGATCTTGATATGGTTGTTGTCTTTGGCAAGTACCGTTGTGTTGTGGTTATGGAAGCTGACAATTCCAAAGTCTTCAAAGGCTTTAGGAGAGGAGACCTGTCTATTGTTGATTTCTCTATAGGACCACAACCAGCTGTGTGCCTACTTGCAAAAGCTTTAGAAGGATGGATCTGGCATCGACGACTTGGTCATGCAGGCATGAGGAATCTGCACACGCTTGCGAAGAAGAAGCATGTCATTGGCATCGAGAATGTCAAATTCTTCAAGGATCACCTATGTGGAGCCTGTGAAGCTAGGAAGATGACAAAGGCCAAGCATCCAGCAAAGACTCTCATGACCACTACTCGCCCATTTGAATTGCTTCACATGGATCTCTTCGGTCCTAATCATTATTCTGCTGTTTCAAATGATGCATCTCAATATGGCTTTGTTATTGTTGATGATTACTCTCGTTATACATGGGTACACCTTGTTACTTACAAACATGAAGTGCAGGAAGTCTTCAAACGATTTTCCTCGAGGGCTTCAACCAACTTTGGTGTGAAGATCAAGCACATCAGAAGTGACAATGGCACTGAGTTCAAGAATTCTGGTCTCGATGACTATCTTAATGAACTTGGTATTACTCATTAGTTATCCGCTCCTTACACTCCTCAGCAGAACGGCGTCGTGGAGCGCAAGAACAGGACTCTTGCTGAGATGGCTTGCACTATGCTTGATGAGTACAAAACGCCCCGTCGTTTCTGGACTGAGGCAATTGATACTGCGTGCCACATCATCAACAGAGTATATCTTCACAAATTCTTCAAGAAGACTGCCTATGAACTCCTCACTGATAAGAAACCCAATGTAAGTTATTTCAAAGTCTTCGGTGCTAAATGTTGGATTACTGAAAGGCCTCATCACAACTCAAAATTTGCACCGAAAGCACATGAAGGTTTTATGCTTGGTTACTGAAAGGACTCGCACACCTACAGAGTCTTCAACAACGTTCTTCACAAGGTTGTTGAAACTGTAGATGTGCGGTTCGATGAAACTAATGGCTCGCAAAGAGAGCACCTACCTACTGTGATAGATGAACCAGCACTTGAGGAAACTATCAAGTTCAAGGCTACTGAGGATGTCATTCCTACTGAAGAATCTGCTGAAGAATTCATTCCAGACATGAAGAACATCGAGCTAATGCACCTGAAGAAAATAATGAAGAAAATGGTGCTGAAGAGAATGTTGATCAAATTCTTCAACGACAACCAGCTCATCCTCGCATTGAAAAAGAAGTGCAAGTTGAAAAGATCATCAATGACATCAAAGCACCAGGTCCTCTCACACGCTCAAAAGCTTCACATTTATCTAACTTTTGTGGGCACTATGCTTTTGTCTCTATTACAGAGCCCACTAAGGTAGATGAAGCATTTCTGGAGCCTGAGTGGATTCAGGCCATGCAAGAAGAATTACATCAGTTCGAGCTCAACAATGTCTAGGAACTGGTCAAACGTCCAGATCCTTGCAAGCACAATATCATTGGCACAAAGTGGATCTACCGCAACAAGCAAGATGAAAATGGCCTTGTGGTGAGGAATAAGGCATGACTCATAGCTCAAGGCTACACACATGTTGAAGGAATTGATTTCGATGAAACTTTTGCACCTGTTGCTAGACTTGAGGCTATTCGCATATTACTTGCTTATGCTAACCATCATGATATCACTTTATATCAAATGGATGTGAAAAGTGCATTCCTCAATGGTAAGCTTGAGGAAGAAGTATATGTTGCTCAACCCCCAGGTTTTGAAGATCCAAAGAATCCTGACAAAGTCTTCAGACTCAACAAGGCCCTCTATGGCCTCAAGCAGGCCCCACGGGTATGGTATGATACCTTGAAGGAATTCTTCATGAAGAAAGGCTTCAAACCCGGTTCACTCGACCCTACTCTTTTCACTAAATCTTATGATGGTGAATTGTTTGTGTGCCAAATATATGTTGATGATATTATCTTTGGTTGTACTGACCAACGTTATTGTGATGAATTTGCCTATATGATGAGTGAAGAATATCAAATGTCTATGATGGGAGAGTTGAAATTCTTCTTAGGTCTTCAAATTCGTCAACAACGCAATGGCATATTCATATCCCAGGAGAAATATCTCAAGGATGTACTGAGGAAATTCGGCATGCAAGACTGCAAAGGCGTCAAAATTCCTATGCCCACAAATGGCCATTTGTGCACTGATGAAAATGGTATTTACTTTGATCATAAGGTATACCGCTCCATGATTGGCTCTTTATTGTACTTATGTGCATCTAGGCCAGACATAATGCTTAGTGTTTGCATGTGTGCCCGATTTCAAGCTACACCGAAGGAATCACACCATAAGGCTGTGAAGCATATTCTTCGATATCTAGCTCACACACCAACACTTGGATTATGGTACCCCAAGGGCTCGGCTTTTGATCTCATTGGATATTCTGACTCTGACTATGCTGGTGATCATGTGGACTGCAAGTCAACATCTGGTACATGTCATTTCCTCGGACGATCTTTGGTCTGTTGGTCCTCAAAGAAACAGAACTGCGTATCACTATCTACTGCTGAAGCTGAGTACATTGCCGCTGGTTCTTGCTGTGCTCAATTGCTATGTATGAAGCAAAGTCTCAAGGACTACGGCGTCAACATGAAGAATGTGCCTCTCTTCTGTGACAATGAGAGTGCCATCAAGATTGCTCACAACCCAGTTCAGCACTCGAAGACTAAGCACATTCAAATTCATCATCATTTTCTTCGTGATCATGTGTTGAAGGGCGACATTTCTATTGAGCATGTGAAGACTGAAGAACAGCTAGCCGATATCTTCACAAAGCCCTTGGATGAGAAGAGATTTAGCAAGTTGCGGTGTGAGCTAAATATCCTAGAATCTTCGAATGTTCTTTGAAAAGGACACTCATCCTAACACTTATGCAAAATTGATGACTTAGATGTGTAACACATCAAGAAACGTTTTTCTTCAAATCAATGAAGAATAACACTCTTAGTGTGAAGAAATTAACAAAGAATTTGATTCTCAGAACCCTACGATAATTGTATGCGGTGTCTGAAATCATCATTCTTATACGGTGGGTCACGCCACCACCAAAAGTTGAAATTCCTCAGTTGTTCATATTCTTCAACTTTGCATTGTCTTAATTGTTTTCGTCGATTTTCTTCTTTAGCTATATATATATGAGTTTATGTCCTCTACAACATTCACTTATTGCTAATTCTTCAAGTTGTTTTTTGCTAAGTGAATGTGATCGGAGCCTTCCCCTCTATGCTATACTCAACCCAATCTGTTCACAAATTCTTCATATGCGTTCTATTTGAAACTCGTTCAAAATCTTCACTGTGTCCTTGTCAGCTGAATAAATTGCGAACGAAACTTTAAAACCTATCCTATCTAAATTTTCGGCTTTGCCACTCAAACCGTTCCGCATCCCATGATACACTTATCCATTCACCCACGATCGCACACGATCTCCACCTCTCAGTACGTGGGTGACACATGTCAAGCGAATGAGAAGGGTCAGGGGCACATTCGTCCAATTTTTATGGGCGAACAATTTTTCACCGTGGCTATAAATACCCCTCCTTCCCTTCCTCACTTCTTTTACTCCGCTCGACCTCTCTCTGGCTCGAGCTTCTCAGACCCTAGCGCTGCCGCTACTTCATCGTCGCCGACGAGGAAGAGCTTCACTGCCTCGACCTCGTCGTCGCCGTACTTGCGCCGTCCGCGGAAATCTTCACTCCGCCGCTGCCATAGCCGTCTTCCTCCGCCGAGTTAGGGCGTGGAAGATCTACACAGACGAACTTCACGTCTCCACTTCACAGTTCGTTGTGTTCTTCATCCAGGGTAATTAAAAGTTACTTTTACTGCCCTCGTTGATTCGAATGATTATCTACAAAATCTTCAAAGGTGTTTCTCTTCATATCTTCACACACTAAACACCTCACAAGTCATCTGTTCTTGATTCGTTTCTCTAAGCATCATTTTTCTTCAAGATTCCTCAAATTGTGTGGATCTTCGATCTATACAACTCTGGAACCTAAGACAAAGAACGCTTAGTGAAATTCTTCAAGACTCATCTGGTCAAATTCCTCGAACTTGTTCCTTTTTGAAAAACCTTCTGAGAACGCATATGACCTCTCCAAATTCCTCGCAACTATACTCTGTTCACGGGTACTCATGTCAGGTGCTGAATCACTAGGTTCTCATCAACTTAACTCATTTGTAGCATTCCTCGAAGAAAAGTTGCATACTTCTTCACAGAATTCAATTGTCCAAATTCCTCAACTGAAGAAAATGGCTGATAGTAAGAAGCCACAGAAAGGAGGAAAGAGACCTGAGGTCAATACAGCGTTTGAGATCCCTAATGAAATATATGCTGGGTACTGCACACCTCCTGAGGAAACCAATAATGAGCGCAAGGTGCGCATTCAGAAGATAGAGAGGAGATGGGCTAGAGAGTGGAGGGAGTACAGATATGTCACTCCCAAGTACATGAAGAAATTCGCACTCAATCCTCCATGCCCAAGACCTCCATTGGCACCTGGCCAAATAGCTGATCCCACCAGCCTCAAGCACGGTGAGGACTATCCTGATGAATGGGCCAAGCGCCAAGCCAAGTTGGCTAAGCAAGCCAGAGAAGAAGTGAGGAAATTCAATGAAGACTCTGCTACTGCTGCTGCCTCTACCGAGACCTCTGCTATCAAGCCAAAGAAGGCTATGTCAAAGAAGCCTGCATGCAAGCCAAGTGCTTCACCAATAGTGCCCTCAAGGCCAAGTTCCTCAGCAATGCCCTCACGGCCAGAATCCTCAAAGCCCTCAAGGCCAATTCCTCATGCTGCTGCTGCTCCTTCAAAATCCTCAGCTCCTCCAAAGTCCTCGGCTGTTCTGACAAAGTCCTCAACACCTATCCATCTTGCCTCGTGCCAAAGGACTGTAGGCATCTCAATTGCTTCAGGAGCTTTAGCTAGTTCCTCAGTTGCACCAACTTCCTCAACGGGACCCTCTCTACTGAAGACAAAGGCCACTGCTGGACGAGGTCCTTGCCCTAGTCCTCAGAAGAAGCAAGTCGCCTTCCAAGTGCTGTCTGATGAAGATGAAGCTGATGATGATGAACTTGCTGAAATCATCAGAGATAGGCAAGTCAGGGCCGCTAGAGCCAAGGGAACAGATGTGCCACTGCTTTTGGATCCCAAGTTGATCCTCGAATACATTGATGTTTGGCACAAGGACCCCAACACTCCCATGCCTGATTTCAAGTTGAATCCTGGCCAAAGTCACATGCTGATCCATTTCATCCAAGAAGAAAAATGGAAATATGAGAAGGCCAGGCAAATCAAGAAAGCGCAGTACAAAAAGGAGCGCTATCTGAAGAAAAACGTTGTCTCTATGACAACTGAAGAACTTGTCACTACTCAATCTAAGATCAAGAAACTCAGTGATGAATTTGACGCATACCATGCTGATTGGCCTGGAGCCAAGGTTCGTTTTGTGAAACTTGCGGATAACTTCACTCCCAATGTTGCTGCCCCAACGCAACAGGAAGTTACTCAGGCTGAAGCATCCGCTTAGCCGACTGAAGAACATGCCAGCACCGCTGAGGAAAATCAGGCTGCTAAAGAAAATGTGAGTTCCAGGGCTGATGACTGCATTCCAGCCGCTTAAGAAATTGCCAGGGCATCCACTAGTGGTGCGCCTGAAGAAACTGAAGAAATCAGGGCAACTGCATCAGTTGTGCCTGAAGAAAATCAACCAAATTCCTCTGCTCCTCCTGCGCCAATACCAACTCCGATCCTTCCATCTACATCAGATGTGAAGAAGACCAAGGCTGCAGAGCGTGCAGCAGTGAAGAAAAGGAAAGCATCGGCTACTTCAGATTCTTCAGCTCTGAAGAAGATGAAGCCTTTGACTAGTTCATTTGCTAATCCCATTGATGTTGTTCCAATCTCAACCATGCCATTAAAGGACCTTGTTCCTTTTCGTGAAGAATATGAGATCCCTAGCGGATCTGATGAAGAAAATCATTCTGCTGCTTCGTTAGAGCAGATTGATGAAGAAATTGAAGTGGATATGATCCCTTCAACACCTGTCATCTCCTCGCCCATGCCTCAGTTCACAACTGAAGAGGCTAGCGTTGAAGAAATGGAAGATGAAGATGTGGACGTTGGCTGCTCCACACCCGTAATAAGTGATGAATTCTAGGAAAGTCAGCATCCAAACTCTCCAATGTTCACACCGTTGCAGCAAATACCTCAGTCCCCCGCACAAACTGTTCAAATGGGCTCTGAAGAAACTCACCCCACTTCATCGGTACATGAGGAAATTCCAGCCACTAGTGCTGAAGAAACTGCTGCTGCTGAACATCTGAAGACACAGACTGCCACTGAAGAGGAACCAGAAATTCCTCAGCCTGAAGAACCTGAGATTGCGATTCCTGAGGTCGTGATGCAACTACCTGACACTCCTCTGCCCAAGCCAAAGGATCCATTCTCACGCAAGCAAAAGTTCAAGGCTGATGATTTCTTAGGCAAGCATGTATTCTTCGAAGACTACAACCCTTATAACTCTGCTCGCATTAGGAAGAGGCGTTTCTGGATTGCTAGTCAAGCCAATTTCTATTCCCCGGTGCTGTTCAACAAAGAGAAAATCTTCTACCATGAGCATATTCCTCACGTGGATATGGAATCTCTGTCGTGCTTCACACCAGTCCTCAGTGTTCTTCACAATGCTGGACTGTTAAACTTTTGCTCTGACATCTGCGATTGGAATGAAGAACTGATTCTTCAATTTTATGCAATGCTGCACATCGCAGGAGATTCTGAAGATGTGAATTCATGGGTGCTGGACTGGATGTCTGAAAACACTCACTACACTGCACCAGCTTCTGAATTGCTTCGTGCCTTACCACTCAGTCCTCCCCTTGAAGAAGCTCGTTGCATCTACAGTGAACCTGAGCTTACAAATCACTACATGCAGGTTCTGATGAAACCTTTGAAGCCAGGTCAGGCCCCACGAACCAAATTCCTCGTGAAGGAATTACCTTATGTGCCCAGAACTGTCTATCGTATTCTTACGAGGACAATGAGTCCTATCAAAGGTCATGACTCATCTGATGAGGAAATTGTTGGCATCATGAAGAATCTGGTATTCAACATTGTTCATGGCATTCCTGTCAATTATCACGATTTCTTCATGAGGACTCCGGCAAATGTTGCACTGTCTCTGTTTGAGCTGAAGCCTTATGCACCTTGGATTATGAGATTCCTCAGGACAAGGTCTTCACTCAACTACAAAGCTGATTTTTAGAATCACCTCAGCTACTTGCCCCCGATTGAAGTCCTCAAGCAGACCTATTCCTCGGTTGATGAAAAGGGAAAGGCACCAGCTGTTATAGATGAAGGCATTCGTCCATTGGACAGACAATTTCACAAAGCTGCCTCTTATTCCACCAATGATGACTCTGACACACATGACTCTGCCAATGCACCCAAGTCTACTCCTTAAGCCACTGCTCCTCGTGTGATGACTGATCGTGATCTTCTGCTTAGTCTTCACCAGAAGGTGGATTGAAATCATAGATGGGTTAAGCGTCAGTTTGGTTCATTTCTTCACAACATGATTGCTACACACAATGCAGTGAAGAAAAACCATTACTACCTCCATGAAGTGTTCGGTCGCACCTGGGCCATTCTGTCACATCTGTATGGTGAAGACGATATGAAGAAAATGGGTCTCAAGGAAGATTTTGACTGGTCTGCACCTCCATCGAAGAAATTTCAAGAAGGTCAAGGTTCCTTCCTTAGTGGCCAGCTCATATTCTTCATCGCGCGACACTGATGAAAATGAAGACTTGGACGACACTGCGGCAGGCCCTACTACGACAAATGACCCCAACAACGCTGGCGCTCCTTCATCAACTTGATATTCTTCAGGGGCGTTAGTCCTCATATTCGATCCCTTTGGTCATTTGATGACAAAGGGGGAGAATTTTGAGTTAGTCTTCAAGCGGGTGTTTCTATATGGGCAATTTTTTTCAAGTTACAACTCTCGTTCTTTTGAGACTTTATTGGATCGAGTTGTAAACTTAAACCTGATGGTGCTCTGATACTTTTGATATGTTTTACTGCATGCTTATTCCTCATATATGCCAATGCACGCATACTGAATTACATCAGTCACCATATTTCATCATGCATTTCAAATTCTTCACTGTTATATGTAAAATGCGTGTATGAATTACAAGATATAGGGGGAGATATCCATGATTCAACTCTTCAAATGTGCATTGCTTCAAAAGAAAATTCCTCACTATGCACATCTTCAGGGGGAGTTCTTCTATATCTTGCAATCAAATTCCTCAATATCAGTATTTACAGTTCATATGTTTATCCCTGTTGAAAACGTAACCTATATTGTCATCAATCACCAAAAAGGGGGAGATTGTAAGTGCATCTAGTGCCCCTTAGTGATTTTGGTGCATTGAAGACTTATAGGTTAAGGGACTAATGCGTTTGTGAGTGTACACAGGTCTATAAGTCTACGAGGAGTTTGATATTTACAGAGAAAGTCGACCCCTAAAAATGAAGTTCTTCGACTGAAGACTTTGGATTTCTGAAGACTTTCTGAAGACTTTGAAAGTGAAGAAATTGGTGTGACCTTGAAGACTTGGTATTCATTCGAGGAATATGAAGCGTGAAGACTTCTGTTTTAGTAATTTCATTTTCTCTTTCTTGAGTCATAGGAAACATCGTATTGTTAAAGGGGGTCGAGGAAATACTAAGGAAAAATTTCCATGTGATGCTCAACTCAAAATCCTACACCTACCAATCCCTTCGAGTGAAGCCATTGGAAATCTCATACGGTCCAGTCATATTCTTCAGCGACAGAGACGAAGTTCTTCTGGTCTCTGAGGAATTTGTTCTGACTGAGGAGTTAGGAATTCGCTAGTGCAGATTTCCTACACAGTGAGGAACATGATATCCCTGAGGATTTTGCTACTCAAAATTCCGACCGTTGCTGTGCTATGCGCCAGCTGTCCCAAAATATCTATCCACCTAACGGTCATATCATTGAAGGGCATTTATGTCATATCATGTCGGGCTGCTCCCTAGGCTATAAATAGCCGCCCCCTACAACCACTAGCTGGTTGGCTGCTTCGAGAGAAACTGACACTTCTCATTTGAGAGCAACCCATCCTCTGAGGACTTTGAGCGAAAATCATCATGTGAGGAAAAACCCAAAACCCAAACACCTACAACCCCAAGTGATTGAGCATCACTGAAGAGATTGATCCTGTGTAGATTCGACGCTTGTTACCTTTGAAGACTGTGCTTCTTCCAGACGGTTAGGCGTCAGGGTCTAGAGCATCCAAGAGGAATTGTGGATCGCCGAGTGACCAAGTTTGTGAAGGTTTGGAAGTCACCTGAAGACTTACCACGAGTGATTGGACGAGGTCTGTGTGACCTTAGTGCAAGGAGAATACGGTGAGGACTGGGTGTCCTGAGCTGCGTGTTCAGGACTGGGTGTCTGGGACTGTGTGTCCTCGAGTTTAGATACTCAGCCGCTCCAACCAGACGTACAACTGAGACAACAGTTGTGTCGGCGTTCTGGGAACGGGGGTCCCCAGACTTGCCTGCCTGCGGCCTGCGGCGTGGCTCAAAGGGGCCCCTGCGCGGCCCATCTTCACCAACACAAACCCAAGACCCTCGCGAGGGGCCAAGCCTCGCGGGGCGGACTCGTCAGGCTGGCTCACGAGGAGGCGGAGAGATCAAGGAGGGGTACCTCACGAGGTGCCCGTGACGGAAGCCATGACGACCGGGGGCGCCAGGCGGGTGCCAGCCCGCGCAGTGTCCTCCCTTCCTCTTTGGTGCAAAGGGGGCAAGCGCAGCCATGGAGTCCCGAGGCATCAGGCAAAGGTTGCCATTTCATTGCAACGAGACCAAGACCAGGAGGACTACGAGACGGAGGTCACCGTGGAGCCCAAGACGGCGTCATGACTAGAGCTTTGCGCAGGCGAAGACTACTTTTGTCAGGATAGCTGATACTAGCTGTCCCCTTCAAATTAGCCCGCCATTGTTGGCTCCCTTCCTGCTCGATATTTGGGAAGAGGACCAGGGCCTCTATAAATAGGACCAGCCACCCACAAAGGGGAGAGAGCGGGGCTGAGAGGTTGGAAGGAAAGAGAGGGGTTTCGATCAAAAAGAGAGAGAGAGAGAGAGAGAGAGAGAGAGAGAAAGGCGACTGAAGGCCTCCCGGCAGTTCATCGCCCCAGCGAAGAACAGACCCTCGCGAGGCTGTTCTTCCTTGTATTGTTCATCATCATCAGCCCAAGAGGCAATCCACCACACCACGCACTGGAGTAGGGTATTACACCACAACGGTGGCCCGAACTAGTATAAACCCTGCGTCTCTTGTGTTGTTCTTTCCTTAGTTTAGATCCTAGCAAGGCGGAGGAGTGCAGGTAGGCAGGAGGCGAAATCTCCGCGCGCACCCCAGTGTTCGAACCTCAAGGGTCTGCCAGAACCCGAAATCTGACATTTGGCGCACCAGGTAGGGGTGCACCGGGATTCGTCTTCCACCACCCCGTTCTCCTCCGACCATCACGCCCATGTCTGACGCTCGTCGGGCCCGCGCTGAGCGCCGGGCCGCGCTCGCTTCCCGCGTCGCCCAGACGGCCCCTGTCGGCGGGCGTCCTCGCCGTTCCATGTCACCTGCCGTCAACGCCGCCATCGGCCCGGCGGGGGACGAGCAGCACGCATCGTCCCAGCATCCGTCTGTGCGGCAAGATGGCCGCACCGCAACTCCCTCGCTCACCCCAGCTGGTTCTTCATCCCGCGCGCTCCGCGCGCCCATGGAGGCTTGGGCTGCACTCATCGCGGCAAACGAGCTCCTGCGCTACCGTCCCGTCGATGACGTCTACGAAGAATGGCTCGACCACGTCGCCGAGCTCGTCCGCGCCATAGGGGGCTCTCCTGCGCCGTCCATTCAGCTGCACCGCACCCTGCCCCGCGCGGGCAATGAAGCTCCGGCAGAGCCCCGGCCGCCTCCTCCTCAGGAAGGCGCCATGGCTCCAAGGCGCGTGGCCCCTAGGCAGAACCCGCTCCGTCAGGCGCCAGCGCAGCAAGAGCAGAGCTGGCAAGAAGTCCCTCGCCCGCAAGAAGCTGCCCGGGCGCTCCCTGCTCCAGCACGTCATGACCATGCTCCTGCCCCCGCGCGTCAAGACCCCGCGCTGCTCCCATCTGCAGCGCGTGGGGACATGCAAGACCAAGTTCCCTGTCATCCAAGGCCTCCCGTGGCCACAGCGGGCTGCCGCGCCTTCACCGCCGAGCTACCCAATGTCGCGTGGCCTGGCAAGTTCAAGCCAGACTTGCCTCCTCGCTACGACGGCACGGCTGACCCTGCGGAGTTCCTCTAGCTCTACGAGCTGGGCATCGAAGCTGCCAACGGAGACGAGAAGGTCATGGCGAACTGGTTCCCCATGGCACTCAAGAACGGGGCCCGCACCTGGCTCCTGAACCTGGCTCCAGGCACAATCTCCTCCTGGGACGAGATGCATACTCGTTTCATCGCCAACTTCCAAGGCACTCGCGACCGGCCACCCGCCGTGAGCGACATGCGCCGCATCAAGCAACAGCCCGGGGAGACCCTGCAGAAGTACATCCAGCGCTTCAACAACGCGCGCCTCAAGATTCCCAAGGTGACTGAGGAGGCCATCATCTCGGCCTTCTCCGACGGCGTGCGCGACGTCAAGATGAAGGAGGAGCTGGCGATGCATGAAGACCTGTGCACTTCCTTGGAACTGTTCAACCTGGCAACCAAGTGCGCCAGGGCCGAGGAAGGGCGTCTCTCCCTCCTCGAGCTGCCTGCCGCAGACCCAGAAGAGAAGAAGCCCAAGGCCAAGGATGTGAAGCGCAAGGGGGCTGCCGTGCTCGCGGCAGAACCAGACACCAAGCGGGGCAGAGATCAGCCCGAACCTTCCAAGGGCAGCCGGTACTGTGTGTACCACGACCTCCACACCCACAACACCAACGAATGTCAAGAGCTCCGAGCCGTGCGAGAAGGAAGGATCGGCCGTCGCCCTGACCGCAGTGACCGGGGCTACGGCCGAGGAGGAGGAAGGAACGCAGGACGCTGGGAAGACCGTGGCCCGCGCCAAGGGTGGCGCGATCAACCTCGCGAGGATCGCTGGCAAGACCCGCCTCGCGAGGGAGGCTGGAGGGATCAGCCTCGCGAGGGAGACTGGAGGGATCAGCCTCGCGAGGATCGCCCGCAAGGCAACGCAGGCCTCCCACCGCTGCCGCCGCAGCCAAGGAGAAACGAGGACCGCCACCAGGACGAGGGGGCTGGGGGCTTCCAGGAGCCGCGCGCGATCGCCTGCATCCTGGGCGGGGCACAAGCCCCAGCCTCTCAGCGCATCTTCAAGCAGTTCGCCCGCGAAGTGAACGCAGTCCTCCCCAGGCTCGAAGCCACGCGCCCTCTCAGGTGGTCGGCGTGCGCCATCACGTTCAGCTCAGCAGATCAGCTCAAGTGTGCGGCTACAGCCGGAGTTCTCCCGATGCTTTGTTCCCCAATCATCAGCAACGTGGTGGTCACCAAGACCCTCATCGATGGCGGGGCAGGGCTCAACGTCCTGTCCGTGGAAACATTCAACAACCTCCAAGTGCCCTACAGCCAGCTTCAGCCAACCAAGCCTTTCTCCGGTATCACCGACGGCTCCACGGTCCCGATTGGGCAGGTCCGCCTCCCTGTCACCTTCGGGGCACGCGACAACTACCGCACCGAGCTCATCGACTTCGACGTCGCTCACATTCGCCTGCCGTACAACGCCATCCTTGGGTACCCAGCGCTGGCCAAGTTCATGGCCGTAACTCACCACGGCTACAACGTCCTCAAGATGCCAGGAAGCGGCGGAGTCATCACGGTGCCATGTGAAGAGAAGGACGCGGTGTGTTCCCTGGAACGAGCCTTTCAGGCCGCGTCACTGGAAGACCCGGATCGTGGAAGCAGGAGGCCTCCCGAGACCGCCCCTAAGAAGAAGAAGACATCGTCCGGCCCGACCACTCAGGAGGCAGGCCCCTCTGGGCCCGCGCCTGCCCAGGGGGAACCTCCTTCCATCGCATAGGAAAGCGCGCCCGGCGCCCTCCTCAGGCAGGGCTCGGGGGCTCTCCCCTGGAGGGCCACCGACCTAGCCAGGGTCACGAGGGAGGCGCTTGGGCACCACATGGAGGCGTGTTTCGAAGCACGTTTCCCTCAAGAAGGAGCAAGGCAAGGAGACCCAGACCCTCAGGAGTTCGTCAGCAAGGCCATTCAGGAGCTACAGGAGTCAAGAGTCATGAAAGGCGGCCGCCGCCTACCAGCAGTGGCTCCCCATCCAGGCGAGGATGGTGGGCTGCGCGTCTGCATCGACATACCAGGGCTCAACCGAGTCGCCTCTCTGGAGCGCCTCTGGCCCTCGCGAGTGGGGCGCTGCGGAGGCCCACCCCACAGCTACGTTCGCATGCCTTACGGCTTACCGAACGCGGCTAACACGTACCAGCGCCTCATGAGGGGCATCACGGAGGCACGAGAGGCCAGGCGTTCCGCAGCCCTGGCAGGGATGGAGATGACCCGTGACGAGCCGCCAGCGCCTCCGGAGCCTCCCGAGGCCCCTGGGCCTGGGGGCTCGTGAGGATCGGCTCCCGCAGCCCACCGAGCCTGCTACACCAACGCTCCTTCGTCCTCAACATCATCAGGTGACATCTTTCGAGTTTTATTTCCAGCTGGGAGCGCCCCCCAGGGCTGCATTATTCCCAGGCCGCGTGGGTCCGTCCCTGCGGCGTGTATCCCTTTTTATTCCATGTTGTTAGCTTACCTTGTTGGGGGCGCCCCTCGGGCTGCATGACCCCCCAAGTCGCTCGGGCCTGACCCAGTGATGTCCGCATTCCCAGCATCTATTTGAACGAATCCACTCCTTCGCGGCTAATGTGTTTTACCTAGTTGCCTGCTCAGCTGACGCCAACTAACGGAGCTGCTCCCAAACGGCACGACGCTTGCGCATGGGTCCGTCCCTGCAACGCCGACAAACCTGGATGGCTGAGCTCTGGCCACGGCAGCCCCGCATAGCGTCACCTCGTCAAGCCTTCAGTGCCTCACTACCCCTCGGAAGCAACCAACGGCTGACTGTCAATTGTCATGGCAACCCCTTGTTTTTTCTATGATGGACCTGCAGGACCTCCTGAAGGAGCTGCGTCAGGCGAGGCCCTTGCGGTGTCTCCTTCGCTCTCGTCCGCGCGAACCGCTTGCACGTTAAAGGGGGGGTGCCTGAGCATCGCGACTCAGGGCTCCTACTGGCTCTCCAGCCCTCACCCTCTGGCCTTGACCACGGCATCGTGACCTGGCATACCAGCGACGGCTGAGACTCGCTCGAGGGCCGGGACCCGAGGACGTAGAGCAGAAAGGGGAGCAAAGGCGAGAGGGGAGAGACACACGAGGACCTCGCCGAGCAACCTCGCGCCTGCCGATGCACGGACCCGGCGACACACTAGAGAGCGGCCCCTGATCCTCGAGATAAGTCATCACCCGGAAGCGCCAGCTGCCGTGGCACCATCCCCGCACCTAATGCTACCCCGTGTTAGCGACGCCGCTCTCCTTTCTCACCAAACAACGGCTGCTTGGGCGCCAAAGGGGACCTCCTGAGCATCGCGACTCAGGGGCTCTTACCGGACTCCGGGTCGCTCACCTCCTGGCCTTGACCACGGCATCGCGACCTGGCATACCAGCGACGGCTGAAGCCGCCTTGGGACTGGGACCTGTTAGCACAGAGCACCAAGCCTTCGTGAGGTTCGAAAGGGAGGACTGAGCTAAGATGGAATGAGCAACTTGCGCAATTCTATGACAAGGGTTATATTAACAAAATACGATCACAGGCACCTTACAAGCCCCCACGGGACGCGTTTTTGATTCCTCGCAGGGAACAGATCCTAAAGGGACACAAACTACGCGCGACCCTGCAAAAGACGCCATCATCAACAGTGGGCCGTCAAGCACCGACGCCAACCCCATCCAGATCAGAGTCGGCGGCGGCCTGACGAGCCCGCCCTGCTCCAGGAGCGGCGCCGGCTCGGGGGCTCGTAGCTGTCGTCGCTCGTCTCCGGAGTCGCGAAGAGCTCGCCGGAGTCGCTGGAACCTCCGACGCCTCCACCGCCTGAGGAGCCGCCAAGGGAGCGGTTGGCGGGCCCAGTCCTCGTCGCGGCAGGGTCCTGGCCACCTTCCCCGGGGCAGCACTCCAGCCGGCGCCCGCTCGCATCGAAGACCTTGAAGAGCATCACCGAAGCACCGTCGTAATCCAAGTGGACCGCGAAGACGCCCCTTACCCTGCAAACCCGGGCGATCTCTCTCCAGCCCCGAGTCATGAAGACCTCGCCCGGGGCAACGACCGCGACCTCTGCCTCGGTCGCGAGGGTGCTGCAGCCGGCGTGCTGCAGCCAGAGCTCCAGGGGCTCCCCCTGCGGGATGATGGAGGCGAAGAAGGGAGGAAGGCGGATCCAAGACTGAAGAGGAATGGCGACGTGGAGCACGAACTCTTGGGAGGAGCCCTCGGTGTGGACCCCAGGGGGGACGACCCACACCTTCATGACCCGTCGGCGCCGATGGCGGCGCGGCCCATGGCGATCAGCATCAGCTCCTTCCGAGCCCTTGACGTGGGCGTACAATGGCAGCGGGAATCCCGGCGGCACCCGCTCGCACCGAGGCCTCGACACCACCTGAAGGGCCCCCTCGTCCGGGCCACGGGGGGCGAGCCGTTTCTTCGGCGGGAGTGGGTCTGGTTCCCCTCGGGGAGCCTTTCCCTTCTCTGCTGTCGAGAACCGGCGCATCGGAGCCATCGCAGCAAGACGGAGCAAGGATCGGGAAGAAGGAGAAGCAAGGAGGGATGGACTGGAAGGGCGCGCGCTGTCCCGTACTTATGGCCGGCGAAGGCCAACCGCCATCCTCCACGATTACAGGTAATCATGACCCACTTTGCATGCAGGGACTTGTCCAATCCGTGCAGTTGCCGAGGCGCCGTGGGGAAGTGGAGGCGCCCACGTCCAATCAACCGCCACGCGGCGCCCAAGGCCGCAGGCTGTTAGGGCCCGCGGCGCTTCGCTCTTGCCCTTCCGCCTCCCTGCACGGCCAAGTCCGGGCGCGCCTTGGGCCCGGGGGCTACTGTCCGCGTTCTGGGAACGGGGGTCCCCAGACTTGCCTGCCTGCGGCCTGTGGCGTGGCTCAAAGGGGGGCCCAGCGCGGCCCATCTTCACCAACACAAACCCAAGACCCTCGCGAGGGGCCAAGCCTCGTGGGGCGGACGACGCGGAGCTTCCTCAGGCGCGGCCTCGTCAGGCTGGCTCACGAGGAGGCGGAGAGATCAAGGCGGGGTACCTCACGAGGTGCCCATGATGCAAGCCATGACGACCGGGGGCGCCAGGCGGGTGCCAGCCCGCGCAGTGTCCTCCCTTCCTCTTTGGTGCAAAGGGGGCAAGCGCAGCTGCGGAGTGCCGAGGCATCAGGCAAAGGTTGCCATTTCGGTGCAACGAGACCAAGACCAGGAGGACTACGAGACGGAGGTCACCGTGGAGCCCAAGACGGCGTCATCACCAGAGCTTTGCGCAGGCGAAGACTACTTTTGTCAGGATAGCTGATACTAGCTGTCCCCCTTCAAATTAGCCCGCCATTGTTGGCTCCCTTCCTGCTCGATATTTGGGAAGAGGACCAGGGCCTTTATAAATAGGACCAGCCACCCACAAAGGGGAGAGAGCGGGGCTGAGAGGTTGGAAGGAAAGAGAGGGGTTTCGATCAGAAAGAGAGAGAGAGAAAGGCGACTGAACTCCTCCCATCAGTTCATCTCCCCAGCCAAGAACAGACCCTCGCGAGGCTGTTCTTCCTTGTATTGTTCATCATCATCAGCCCAAGAGGCAATCCACCACACCATGCACTTGGGTAGGGTATTACACCACAACGGTGGCCCGAACCAGTATAAACCCTGCGTCTCTTGTGTTGTTCTTTCGTTAGTTTAGATCCTAGCAAGGCGGAGGAGTGCAGGTAGGCAGGAGGCGAAATCTCCGCGCGCACCCCAGTGTTTGAACCTCAAGGGTCTGCCGGAACCCGAAATCCGACAAGTTGGAACTGGTCTACCAAATCATTGTCTTCACCAAGCTTACTGGTTCTATTCCCTCAACTCGTTCATTTCCTCATAACTATGTTGTGTGTTTGTTCATATCTGTGTTTGAAGACTTTGACTGAAGACTTCCTCAATTTCCTCAGTTCAATTTCTTCAGTCTGTTTGTCTTCATCTTGTGTTATCCTGTGCTTGCGCTTCCTGTACTCTGTGCCTGTCTTCATTTCATCATGATGACTATGCTTGTATTCTGTTATGTTTACTTTTGAGTACTTATTCCGCTGCTAGTAGTTCTTCGCTAAGGAATTTCCTCACCGGCAAATTCGTCAGTGATAATTTAATAAAAATTGCCTATTCACCCCCTCTAGTCGATATAACGCACTTTCAGTAGGGAAAGGCCATGAGGCCTGCTTGGCTAGCAAAAAGAAAGAAAAGGGTTTCGTTCCATATTTCAGAAGAAGAAAAGAGCCAAGGAAATTATTTGGAGGTTCAAATAAACCTGAAGTTAACTGAAATGGCATGTGACCACTTTGACATAATATCAAAGCTCCACAACTATATTTGGAGCAAGGGGAGAAGGATGGAGGATTTAAATAATTTAGAGACAAGAGGAGTTTCAAATGCAAGTGTGTTATGGTCAATTCCAAATAAATGGAATATTTTGTATAGCTCCCTAATATTTGGAGGATAAGTTATAAAGAGAAGTCACCCTTCCCTCGATTTAAATGGATTAAAGATCTATATAATTTATTTAAAAGAGTTATAAAATTAATGATATGATGGCATGATGACATGATGCGATGCAAGAGATGACATGATGAATGCAACAAAGCAATTGAAACGCACGGTGACAACGGGAATAAATGGAAGGCATCTAGAGCGCCGGTCTTGGGGCGTCACCACATGTAGGGCGCAGAAGTAGTCCTCCCTTGTGACGTCATTCACGATGCACCTCTAGTACGTATGTACGAGGAAAAACAAGCCAAGTTGGATTAGTAGGATGACCTAGACGCCCTGGAAGAAGAAAGGAATGTAGCTCGGGCTCGTTCTACATTCTACTAGCAACAAGCTCGATGCTACCAGAGCAGAGAAGTTCAGGCGGAGGCATACAACGTCGGAGAACCCATCCTCCGCCTACCAGAGAAGCAAAAGAACAAACTCTCACCTAAGCGAGGGCCCTTTTATAATTGATGAAGTGTTAGTGGGAGGAGCGTATCGCATTCGCAACATGTGCAATGACCGCCTTGAACCAAACCCCTGGAACGCAGCCCGTCTATGGCGCTTCTACGGTGAAGTGCGGCCATGTCAGTCAACTATCCCTTTTCCTCATTATAAATTTCTTCTCTTTCTTCCTGGGGAATTAGGATCTCCCGAGCCCTGTTCAGATAAACCAAATTCTGTTTAGGCCCATTTTTCATTACACATTTTTAAAAGTAATAACAAGATTTAACTTGGGGGCTCCTTTAAAGCAGCCAATTAGTATATTTACACATAACTGTCTCTCTGAGTTTGCACTTTCCCGAATACCTCTTCAGCCATCATATGCACCAATTTGACTTAAGTTTTTGCCAAGCTGGGTTTCCTGGCTCCCGTGTTTACCTCCTATGTCGGGGATATACCCCATGGTGTAACCCGCCGGATGTATGACCCGGTTGGAGCGTGGCGACTCATTGGTGACCCACCTAGAGCTTGGTGATTCACGGGTAACCCTCCCAATCTTGGCGGTTCATTAGTAACCCGGCGGGCGGGACAGACGGACGACAAGGCCCAAGGCCCAGAAGGTCGGTTCATGTGATGGTGGGCCGGCTTACGGGGAAAGGCATAAGGGATACTCCCTTACAAAGGAAGCAAGACTAGGACTCCCCTTGTAATAGAGTAATCCTAATCCTACTAGGACTAGTCATGTAACCCGCCCCTTCAACATATATAAGGAGGGGCAGGGCACCCCAAGAGGGAGAGGAAAATAATCTTAAGGCTAGACACAACTAGGAGAGCCGGTTTACGGCGACTCCCTCATGAGCATAATGAGACCTAGCCACAAACATCATGTACGGTGATTACCGGATGATGTTTCCCGGGGCCCGAAACTGTCTAAATCCTTGTCTTGTGTGTTGCATCTCTCGATTCCGATCAACCCCTCTCAAGCTACCACATAGATACGTTGGTCTCACGACTAAGTCCTCACACTAGGACATCTGCCGTGACAATTCCATGATAGTTGGGGCCCACCGTGGGGCCTGCGCACGGTGGTGTTGAGTTCTTGGAGGGTTCTCGTCTAAGGTACGAGGAGTTCGCGTTTGGCCGGATGAAGAAGATCTAGCATGAAGCAATCACACAGGATAACCCGGCAAGAGGGATGAAGACGATCACAATTTTCCGACGGAACAAGAGCCGGAGCAAAAGCGCTGCCATGGGCGTTTCTTCCTAATCTAATCTACTTGATCATCATCAGTCATCGATGGATTTATCAAAATCAGTGTTGGTCTTGTCTAAAGATCAAACTCAGAATTTTCGTGACACCTCGAGGCGGATCTAGTCGGCATGTACACACGCGTCCTCGGACGGCCTGCAATCAGTACTCTCCAAGACTGGTTTCAGACTCACCTCGTGAGAGCATAGGGAAAAACTGCAGCCCGAGGCAGTACGAAGCAAATTAGGGATCCACTTCTAATAAACAAAGTCAATGGTGTCTGTCCGGTTGCAGAACCGTGGGACCGATGGCAGCCAACCACAAAGGAATTATTTAGCTTGGCACGGATTTCGAGAAAGTCCTTTATGAAGCTACTAGTACAATACGGATCAGACCTTTGTTTCTGTTTACTATATTGTGCAAATTAACATGTTATTCCTATTTACACGGCCGGGTGATCATCAATTGGTGACTGCAGCGTTGTAGAAAACTGAGACAGCTGGCAAGTTTTTCAGCTGCGTTTTGTCTGAACAGTTTGGCCTCAAGTTTCGTCGAGATCAAAGAAGATTTTTCAGCTACCACTAGCCAGAGGTAGTCAGCCTAGACCAATATGCCGTAGTCAGATCGTGTGTCGTCGATCACACAACAATCAAAGACAGTCAAACGCATGCATGTGTCATCCAATATTCGAGCATCAGCGATGACCGAGCGCACACGCATCACACCAAAGTGATTCTTCCCTGCTGCTATTCTTCAGGCGTAAGGACCAATGCAATCAGAAATACATACTAATAGTAGTGCTACTCTGATTCCACCATCCTCGCTGCTGGCCACCCTCTTCCCGGCGAGTCGGCTCCTCCTCGGTTCGCGCGACGCGCCCCGGATCCGGATCTGGAAAACCCTAGGGTTGACCTCGTTTCATCACTAAGTCATTTTATTTCTGCATTTTGAAGCCCTGTTCAACATGCCATAACTCTGTCACCCTAGCTCCGTTTCTTGCGCATAATATATCAAAATGTTCATCATTATGTGATATTCATTTTGTTCCATTGTGACATGCTTGTTTGAGTCCATCTTGATGCCCAAATCATTGACGCAAGAGTGCTATAAAATGTTAGGTGATGTTTCTTAGCAGAGTATGAGCATTTGTCATTTTTGCTATATTTGTTGTGTACTGCATATGGGAATGAGCTCTACATGTGTTTTGGTCTATGCCATGCCATCTTTACAGGGGTGTATGTCATGTATTTTTGTGATCAATGTGGTGACTAGCACAAGCATGCAAAGTAGCTCCCGTGATATTGCTGATTTCAGCGACTTAGAATTTCACCAAGTCATTTCCCTGCTGTTATTTTTATGCCATGTATTTATGTTGCTACAGTGAGATCCATGCTTCTTTTGAGTATGTTCAGTAAGGATGATTTGGACGTATGGTTATGCTCTATCCATCCAGGTCCCTGTTTGCAATTATGGAGTGCCCTAGCATGACTTAATGTTGCTCTACTTTTGCTATAAAATGTTCCTGGCAGATTGTTTACGTGTTAATCAATTTTGCCATGAATGTTGTAGTTGATCCAAGCATGCTATGAGCTTGTTCTTTCTTTGGTTAGCTTCATGATCAGGTCTTCTTGCTGATTCTATGCTTATCTTATCATGCAATGGCTTGTGTTGAGTGAATCGAGCTTGCAAAGATGCCTTCATAATTCTGTTTATGCCATGCCCAGTTTTCTGCTAAGTCTGAATCTGTTAATAAAACTTGCTATGTTTACATGAGTGCCATCATATTTTCTATGCCCTTTTGGCTCATGGTTAGTAAGAGATATTTGTTCTATGCTTTGAGTAGATTCACGCCATGCCTTTGTTTGCTATGACATGTTCCTGTATCATGTTTTTAGCTTTCTCTAAACATGTCTTTCTGATGTTAATTCCTGGCATGTTGTTATTTTCACTAAGTTTATGATGCTGATATATTCTGCATTTCTGCCATGCTTGTTTTAACCTGCTACTGTGTGAATTAGCCATAGCTCAGTGTTCATGTTTTTTCAAGCATATTGAGTAGATCACTGCCGTGTGCTTTGTTGCTATGTTGGAGTACAGTAGCTTAGTTTCTTGTTGCATTCTAGATGGCATCATGATGTTAATCACAGATTGGTGCCATTCTTGTTTTGCTTGCCATTTGGAAACCGTGCATCCGATTCTGGTGATCTTTATATCGATTTTGACCGAAATCAACTCATCTTTCCAGCGGCACACTTGTTTTGCCAAGTAGAGGCCTGGTTCAATCTTTTCCTTCCGGAGCACGCACATGCATTGCATATCGCATCCCGCATATCATGCCATGTTTTGCATCATGTTGCTTGCGCATTGCACCATGGTTGATTGTTGTTTCTTTTGCTTGTGTTCTTGCTTTGGGTAGAGCCGAGAGACGAGTGCATGATCGAGGAACCCGTTGAGTACGCTTACGAGGATCAAGCTTTCATCAACTCGGAGAACTTTGCAGGCAAGATGACCATACCCTCGAAATCACTTCCATCTTTGCTTGCTTAGTTATTCGCTCTATTGCTATGCTGCAATACCTACCACATGCTTTATCATGCCTCCCATATTGCCATGACAAGCCTCTAACCCACCTTTCCTAGCAAACCGTTGTTTGGCTATGTTACCGCTTTGCTCAGCCCCTCTTATAGCGTTGCTAGTTGCAGGTGAAGATGGAGTTTGTTCCTTGTTGGAACATGATTATTGTTGGGATATCATTATTACATATTGTTTACTTTAATGCATCTATATACTTGGTAAAGGGTGGAAGGCTCGGCCTTATGCCTGGTGTTTTGTTCCACTCTTGCCGCCCTAGTTTCCGTCATACCGGAGTTATGTTCCTTGATTTTGCGTTCCTTATGCGGTTGGGTTATAATGGGAACCCATTGATAGTTTGCCTTGAATAAAACTCCTCCAGCAAGGCCTGACCTTGGTTTTATCATTTGCCACCTAAGCCTTTTTCCCTTGGGTTTAGCGGACTCAAGGGTCATCCTTATTTTAAACCCCCAGGTCAGTGCTCCTCTGCGTGTTGGTCCAAACTAGAGCACCGTGCGGGGCCGTCCCTTGGCAACTTGGGTTACATTTGCTCTTGTACGCTTAGCTTATCCGGTGTGCCCTGAGAATGAGATATGTGCAGCTCCTATCGGGATTTGTCGGTACAGCGGGTGGTTTTGCTGGACTTGTTTTACCATTATCGAAATATATTGTAACCAGGATTCCGAGTCTGATCGGGTCTTCCTGGGAGAAGGAATATCCTTCGTTGACCGTGAGAGCTTGTGATGGGCTAAGTTGGCACACCCGTGCAGGGTTTTGAACTTTCGAAATCCGTGCCCGCGGTTATGGGCAGATGGGAATTTGTTAATGTCTGGTTGTAGAAAACTTGAAACTTAACTTAATTAAAATGAATCAACCGCGTGTGTAGCCGTGATGGTCTCTTTTTGGCAGAGTCCGGGAAGAGAACACGGTCTCGTGTTATGCTTGAACGTATGTAGTTTCAGGATCACTTCTTGATCTTTATAGCTTCTCGACCGTGCTTTGCTTCTCTTCTCGCTCTCATTTGCGTAAGTTAGCCACCATAGATGCTATTGCTTGCTGCAGCTCCACCTCACTACCTTTTCCTACCCATAAGCTTAAATAGTCTTGATCGCGAGCGTGTGAGATTGCTGAGTCCTCGTGACTCACAGATTACTTCCAAAACCAGATGCATGTGCCGATGATGCCAGTGCAGGGGACGCGGCCGAACTCTAGTGGGAGTTCGATGAGGATTCGGGACGTTACTATGTGTCTTTTCCGGATGATCAGTAGAGGAGCCCAGTTGGGGCAATCGGGGATCTATGCATTTGGGGTTGTCTTTCTTTATTTGGTTCCATAGTCAGACCTTGATTGTATTCTGGATGATGTGATGCCATATTTATGTATTGTGTGAAGTGGCGATTGTAAGCCAACTCTTTATGCCTTTCTTATTCAGTACATGGGATGTGTAAAGATTACACCTCTTGCGACATGCCTACTATGCGGTTATGCCTCTAAGTCGTGCTCCGACACGTGGGAGATATAGCCGCATCGTGGGTGTTATGGAAGAGGCATAAGCGACAGCAATTCGGTGGGCTTGACGGTGATGCTCTTGACGTTCAACTCCATCCAAGACTTGTTAAAAGAGATGGTTGTCCTCGTGACCCGATGATATTGAGCCGCCGGGGCTAATACTGAGCCGCCACGGCGATCTACGGTCTGAAGTGTTGAACGGATCATTTATCGTCCAGACAACTCAGGTGATATTTATCCAAGTTTATTATAGTAGCACATATTGTTTTTATCAAAGAACAGTTTATCTTTGCCTTGGTCTGCAATATTGTTTATGCAGGACAATTATTCACTACAAGAATGATCGTTATGTCACGGATATAAAGTTGGCGCCAATATTCTTAAGCGCCAGCATCCAACCATACCGCATTATTCAACAAATGTGTGTGCAAAACCACCACCTCTGTGGCTCAGCCTACAAAGAACAACACTGTGGCCGATTCTCCCGCCCGCGCCGGCTTACAACGCTGTGGCCGACTCATCTCTCTTGTGCCGCCTTTGATGCTACGGTTGTCTTTACCGTCCGCCCCTCGCGGTCTGGTCTACATCAACAAACCGGGCCGCACCTGTGAGCACAAGTTGATTAACGAGTGTGCGCAAGTCGCTGCTCCTGCTGCCCGGTCTATTGCAACAACTCTGAAGAATGTCATGATATAGTGTCAGCCTCTGCCTCCACCGGATGGCCCCTTGGATAGGCGTACAAGTCACCGCTACTGCATTTTGGTTAAACAACCAGCTGGGATGAACCGCTGGTCGGATTACTGACACAAATCATACGGGGTCATTTATAACCCGCGATGGTCGACCTCAAGTTTTCATGGATTCACATCACGTCATCAATGCCAAGGATATATAATGAGTATTGCGAAGATCATTAACTCGCCACCTTTCTTCCAGCTCTAACATATTACAGCGTTCCGCTGTTCAGCTATATGTCGGTTTATATCACGATCAAATATGAAGAATCTAAAGGCAACTCTTTGAGTCGTCTTAAGAATCAGGGGCTAATGATGACATGACTCGGCAAATGTTGCCAGTTTTCAGCAAAATTCAAGAACTCCAGGACGTTGGAGGGAAAGATAACCAGGTCCCGGAGGCTACCACCATATTGATGAAAATCTAAAGGCCGTCAGAGAATTTCTGGTTCAAAATGAAGAATGCCGGTTTAAAATCTGGTTCAAGGGAAATATGTTCTCCCACAAAGCTCTGAAGATCTCAAATCTGGTTTAAGAATTTCTGGTTCAAAAAGAATTAATCTCTCACAAGTTCGAGTTTAAAGGTCGTCAAAAAAATTCCGGCTTAAAAAAGGATTCCGGTTTAAAATCCAGCTCAAGGGAAAGATGTCTCCCACAAAGCTTTGAAGCTCTCAATATCTGTTTTAAGAATTTCCGGTTCAAAAGAATAATCTCTCGCAAGTTCGAGTTCTCAGGAAAAATTAAAGGGACCAAAGAGAGTCTGTTACACAGCACATCTCAAACATAGGTACCCTTGGGCACAACCCACATAATCACTTGGGGGCTTGGTCGTATTTGAACCATAGCTACACCTGTTGATTGGCATAGGGCCACTGGGGAAATCACTTGGGGGCTTGGTCGTATTCGAACCATAGCTACACCTCTTGATCAGCGTAAGGCCACCAGGGAAATCACTTGGGGGGTTGGTCGTATTCGAACCAAAGCTACACCTCTTGATCGGCGTAAGGCCACCAGGGAAATCACTTGGGGGCTTGGTCGTATTCGAACCATAGCTGCACCTCTTGATCGGCATAAGGCCACTAGGGAAATCACTTGGGGGCTTTGGTCGTATTCGAACTAAGGCTTAAACCCTCTTTATCGAATATGTCACTTGGGGGAATCCTATTAAAACATAGGTGTATTCACCAAAGGGAACAGAGCGTTACTACCCACTTGATCTTGGTAATTCGGCTATCGAGCTAATATGATAATTTCATAAGAGCACATATCTAATTACCTTGATAATTCTGCTACCAAGCCAATATGATAATTTCATGAGAGCACAGCTCTGATTACCTTGGGATTTCGGCTATCAAGTCAGTATTATAGTTTCACATGAGCATAGCTCTGACCTACTTGGTGGATTAATGACCGGGTTACACAGACCAAAGAGAGTCTGCTTGCATAGCACAGCTCAAACATAGGTTTATGGTGACCCGGCAGCATATTATGGTATTAAGTACTTGGAATTATTTGTCTTCTAAGTTTTGGGTTATCACCCTTACTGCATTGGTATGATAAACCGACAGTATGAGCAAATAACATAGGTATGATATTTTGTTATGATTATATAAGGTTGTGATTAAACCGGCCCTGGCTTTAGACGTTAAGTCCCCAAGGCATATGTTGTTTAAACTCCGTGCAGGATTTGCAGAGCTATGACTTATATAAGTGATTAAGTTCAAGCCCATCATCAAAAATTGAAATTGGTGTTTCAAAATGGGTTATCAATTATTGATTTTCTCAAAGGCTATAAGCCGCTGGGTTATAAAAATTCCGGCTTACAATGAATGCACATTAAGTCACCATCGGCCAAGAGCCGCCGAGTATTTAAACTCCGGATTTACTTGTCAACCGATAAGGTATTCACATCTTTAATAGCCAAACTTGGCTGGATTTTCATGATGATATTGAATGATTAAGGTTTTCATACCGGATTATATTGTTCAAATCTTGAATAGCCAACATGGCTGGATTTTTATTATGGTTATCAATAACCAGTATTATGATTGAGGTTTTCAAAGTCCCTTCGGCGCAATGGCTATTATTTCTTTATGGATATGATTTATTCTGCAATGGAAGCGATAGTCCCGAGTCACTGCAGGCTTACGACCCGACACTTGGGGGCTACATTATTCAAGTTGATATTATGTAAAATATGCAAAGTCAATTTTACTTGCCTTATTGAAGACCTGACTCATCACATTGTAATGAGCCGGCCCTTGGGGGCTGCCAATTGCTCCTGTCAACAATTCAAGGTACACAAGTCTTAATCCATTATATTGAAGGGTCCACTCCTCAGTTGGTAAAGCACAAATCTCTTAACCTTGTGGACATGGGTTCAAGCCCCATGATGGGAGTTAGATCATATGATGTTATTTTCAATGAAGTATATATAAAGTTCCCGCTCAGTATTATCTTACGGAGCCGGCCCTTGGAGGCTACACGTTGCTGTTAAAGTCTACATGATCATATCTACAAAGTCCCTGCTCATTATTGCATAATGACCCGGCCCTTGGGGGCTACACTGGTTGAAATTTTTATGAGCATAAGGAAATTAGAAGTCCCAGGTTGCTGCAAGCATGACAACCCGACACTTGGGGGCTACATATGTGGAATATTCAGTTTTTTACTAGAGACTGAGATGAACAACACAGATTTCTTCAAAGTGGTTATTTATATTGAAGTAAGTCTTAAATCATCACTTTGCTCTGCTCAAGACTTGGGGGCTACAGGTAACACGGATATAAGGGAAAAATATTTTCAAATTCTCTGTTTTGAGAAAACCAGATTGACCCGGCGTCACCAATCATTATGACCCGGTGTCTGCAACAATCATAACCCACTGTCGTCAATAATCATGAACCGACGTTGGCAACAATCATGAACTGGCATTGGAAACAATCATGACCCGGAATTATTAGTTTTTATAACTCGACAATGGTGGTAATCATAAACCGGCAAGTTCTACATCTTCAAGCCGGCTGAATGTCAGTTGAATATTTGAAGACCAATATTTTTGGCAAGTCAAAACATTGAAGACAGACTCAAATGGATTCTTTATTTACAATATTTCTTCTACAAGCAAGTTGATTATGAAGCCGGCCTATTAACCCGGATTTTCTAGAAGGAGGAAATGACAAGGACTTAAGGATGACCAGGTGCCGGCTTGCAAGAATATTTAACCCGGAGCACAACTTGTCAAATTTGCTCTTGTCTTTATATTGCAGATCAGTTTAACATGGATAAATCCAAATTAAACTGGGGGCTAATGTCGGGGATATGCCCCACGGTGTAACCTGCCGGATGTATGACCCGGTTGGAGCATGGCGACTCACTGGTGACCCGCCCGGAGCTTCGTGATTCACGGGTAACCCGCCCGATCTTGGTGGTTCATTAGTAACCCGGCGGGTGGGACAAACGAACGACAAGGCCCAAGGCCCAGAAGGCTGGTTCATGTGATGGTGGGCCGGCTTACGAGGAAAGGCATAAGGAATATTCCCTTACAAAGGAGGCAAGACTAGAACTCCCCTTGTAATAGAGTAATCCTAATCCTACTAGGACTAGTCATGTAACCCGCCCCTTCGACATATATAAGGAGGGGCAGGGCACCCCAAGAGGGAGAGGAAAATAATATTAAGGCTAGACACAACTAGGAGCGTCGGTTTACGGCGACTCCCTCATGAGCATAATGAGACCTAGCCACAAACAGCATGTAGGGTTATTACCGGATGATGTTTCCTAGGGCCCGAAGCTGTCTAAATCCTTGTCTTGTGTGTTGCGTCTCTCAATTCCAATCAACCCCTCTCAAGCTACCACATAGATGCTTTGGTATCACGACTAGGTCTTCACACTAGGACATCTGACGTGACAATTCCACGACACCCTACGTTCCTGATTGTTCGGCTAGGGGGTAAAGGGAGCATCTCTGCGATTGATATGACCGAGTCACCCGCGTCCATAGCTTAGATGGGTCCAGCCGAAAGCTAGTGTTCTTAAGAACATAATGTGCCAGCAATGAGGGAAACTATAGTATTCTTGGTGTTCGTCACTAGCGCTTGGGAATTCGGCCCTTGCACCAATTATTCGCATACTTTGGGTATCCAAATACAAACGTCTACACTTGGCATGATGAACCTGAAGAAAGGAACCCATGGACGAACTATTTTCTTCAGAAGATGTTTATTACATTAAAAAGTAATATAACATAACTCTCCGCATGCGTTTTGTCTTTTCGTACCTAAAGGTCGGATTGACTGGTTACCGGAAGTGACTTCCTACTTCCATCAAGACACATAGTACGGAACAGTCCCCGATCCCTGGTCGGGGAGGCAGAAGCCGGTGGCCGGTTAAGACAACATTCTTTAGTACGGATCGAGACTGTTTGATGTAAAGTACATAGATACATAGAATCAAACATATCACTCTTTGTCCACATTGTCTATTATGCTATCTAACGCACAATCCCGCTAGGAGAGCCGAGCTACAGGCATCACTTGGTCATAGACCAAGTGAAGAGGTATTTCCTGCCCATCCGGCCCCACTTGTCCAACACAAGCCATATGCTCTGGCTCGAGTTTCCTGAAACGGGTTTTCACCATGTACCATGCTTCTCGCACCCCCTCCCGACAGGATGATATTTTCCATAATTCAAAGCGTCGCCAAGCTCCCTTAAAGCAATTCGCCAGTTCGGCCATATCGGTCGGTGCCACTTTGGTTGGCCATAATGCCTTGACCATGTTCCTCATAGATTTTTGAGGTCTCTCACGAATCACATCTTTTAAAAGATCTCCGCCAAAGGAATTGACCTCTTCTCCAGGCCGACCAGTCAGGAGACCTAGCATAAAGCATGGCATATTTGTTATATTCAAGCATTGCGAGCGGCTATGTACAACCAATGCTTAAATGACACTTACTAAACATGCCGATTTTTAATCTTTGGTTCGCTCCCTATGCCTGTGACAATTGGGCTTTCAAACTCTCTAGTTCCTTGGCATGTTGCTGGTTCTCTGCCTTCAGTTTGTTGGTTTCCTCATGGCTTCGTTTTAAAACATGTAGACCGACTTGATGTTGTGACTCAGCATACCGTTGGGACTCTTTGGCGGCATCCAGGTCCTTTTCTAGTTGACCATGGATTCAGCTGCTACAAACAAAGCCGGTGTCAAACAGGGCACATTGGTGCAATGCAGTAGTGTTAAAAACTTCCCCTCACCATGGGCCTCACCGGTGAACTTCTTCACCACCTCTAATTCGGTCTTCACATCAGCCAACTGTGTTCAACATGACTCAAGGTCCTTGTTGGTGTCAAAACCGGCGGATCTCGGGTAGGGGGTCCCAAACTATGCGTCTAAGACTGATGATAACAGGAGATAGGGGACACAATGTTTACCCAGGTTCATGCCCTCTTGATGGAGGTAAAATCCTACATCCTGCTTGATTAATATCGATGAGTATAGGGGTTACAAGAGTTGATGTACCATGAGATCGTAATGGCTAAAACCCTAGAAGTCTAGCCTATGTGATTATGATTTTCCCTATGGACTAAACCCTCTAGTTTATATAGACACTGGAGGGGACCAGGGTTGTACAAAGTCGGTTACAGAGAAAGGAATCTTCATATCCGAATACCAAGCTTGCCATCCACGCCAAGGAGAGTCCCATCCGGACATGGGTGAGAGTCTTCGGTCTTGTATCTTTGTAGCCCATTAGTCCGGCCCATGTCCAACAGGCCGGACGCCCGAGGACCCCTTAGTCCAGGATGTAACGCCCCAGATACAACTTTCCATATTTGTAACTCCTACTCTTGCATTTTCCGGAGAGGCGTTATGAGATTCCCTTTGATGGTTGGGTTTTTGTCTTTCGTTTTGCCTTTTGTGCATGCCATGCATTTCAAATCATGTCATCATGTGCGTCGCATTTGCATTCGTGTTCGTCTCATGCATCCGAGCATTTTCCCCGTTGTCCATTTCGCAATCCGACACTCCCACATGCACCCGACACACCCCTTTGCTCTCTTTTCGTGAGCGGGAGTTAAACTTTCTCGGAATGGGCCGAGAGTTGCCAAGTGGCCTTGGTACACCACCGGTAGACTGCCTGTCAAATTTCGTTCCATTTGGAGGCTGTTTGATGCCCCAACGGTTAACCAGGTTACCGCAAAGGCCTTATGTGTGTTGCAGCCCAACACCCCTCCAAAATAGCCCAATAACCCATCTAAGCCACATCCATGTCCTCCGTCGTTGGATCACAATCGTGTGGGTGAAAACCGCATCTCATTTGGGCACTCCTTCCTTCCTCTACCTATATATATGTGATCCTCCCCAAAAATCTCGTGGTACAAACCCTAGATCCTCCTCCACCGCGCATCCGGACGCGTTCACGCCGTGCCGGACATGTCTGCCGTTCCCCTCAACGTCGCTCCGACCAATGATGCGCCGCCACGTCAGCGCTGCCGCCTCCCCCCTCCACTCCTATGCCGCCACATCGACCACGCCGCCGTCTCCACCGCACGGGCCTGCAGAACCCAGATCTGGCCCGCACCGGGCCGAATCGGGCCCGATGGAGCCCGCGTCCCTGCCGCCCGACCACCTCGCCGTCGGCTGTCGCTCCGCCGCCTCGCCGTCAGCTTCTCCGCCCGGCGAACTCCACCGCCGCCCTCTGGAGCGCTCCACCACCTAGCGTCGGCCACCTCTACCGCTCCCGCCTCAGATCCATCCGGCCTCCGCCCCGCGCCTTCATCCCCGGCTCTCCCCCTCGCCGGTGCCGCGTGCCCTCGCTGGCACCGCGATGCCCTCGCCGGCCGCCGCCTCATGCCATGGGTGCGGCCTCCTCTGTCCGCGTCGGGCAGGTGGGCCCCGCCGAACCACCCGAGGACCGAGGTCAACCGCCGGACCGGTCGGTTCAGTTGAACCGGGCCGGCCCGACCGAGCAGCCGCCTGAACCGTCCGGTTTTCAGCCTCGGCCCCAAGCCGGCCTATTGGGCCCGATGTGAGCACCCTCCTCTATCCATCGCTCAGTGCGCATTTTAGCTATCTCGCGTGCCTGTGATTCCACTAAGTCCTGAGATTCCAGATTCATGGGTGCTTTTTCATCATGTCTTATCTTGGTGACCGTAGCTCCAAATGATGCATATGATATGTCGAATTGTTCGTATCATTGAGCTCTGCATGATACAAACATTTTCATGCATGTTCATGTCCATTATGATGCCATTTTCATTGATGCAAGAGTGCTATAAAATGTTAACTGCTGGTACTTATCAGATCATGAGGTTTTGTCATTTTTGTTGCATTTGATGTGTGCATTATTTGGGCATGAGGTCTACATGTGTTTTGAGATACAACATTCCATCTTTACAGAGGTGCAAGCCTTGTATTTTTGTGATCTATGTGATGACTATCACAAGCATGCAAAGTAGCTCCACAATGTTGGTGTTTTCAGGGACTTAGGATTTTGCTGTTATTTCCTGCTGTTATCTTGATGCCATGTAAACTTGATGCTACAGTTATATCCATGCTTATTTTGAGATACTTCAGTAAGGATGTTTTGAACATGTGGTTTTGCTCTATCCATTCATGCCCCTGTTTGCAATTATGGAGTGCCCTAGCATGTCATTTCCTTGCTCTACTTTTGCTATAAAATATTCCTGGCAGAATGTTAACATGTTAATCAATATTGCCATGGTTGTTGCTAGTGATCCATGTCATCTTGCTGTTGGTATGCTTGTTTTGTCATGCAATGCTTTGTGGTGAGTGGCATGAGCTCGCAAAGTTGCTATCATGAATCTGTTTATGCCATGCTCTGTTTTTCTCCTAAGTCTGAAATTGTTAATAAAACTTGCTATGTTTACATGGGTGCCATCATATCTTCTCTGCCTTTTTGGCTCATGTTCAGTAAGGAACTTTTGATCTATGTGTTTAGTAGAATTGTGCCATGCCTTTGTTTGCTATGATATGTTCCTATAGCATGTTGTTTGCTTGCTCTAAACATTGCTTCCTGATGTTGTTTTGACATGTTAGTATTTTCACCAAGTCTGTGAAGCTAATATCTTTTGCACTTTTGCCATGCTTGTTTGAACCTGTTCTTGTGAGATTTAGTCGTAGCTCAGTGTTCATGTTTTGTCAATAATCTCTTGTCCATCACTGCCATATGACTTGTTGTTATGTTGGAGTGTAGTAGCTTAGTTTCTTGTTGCATTCTAAGTGGCATCGTGTTGTTAATCACATAATCGTGTCATTCTTGTGATGCTTGCCATTTGCAACCCGTGCATCCGTTTCCGGTGATCCTTATATCGATTTCGACCAAAATAATCTCATCTTTGCAGCGGCATACTTGGTTTGCCAAGTTGATGCCTTGACCATTCTTCCCTTCCGGAGCACGCATATGCATTGCATATCATGTCTTGCATATCATGCCATGTATTGCATCATGTTGCTTGTGCATTGCACCCTGATTGATTGTTGTTCCATTGCTTGTATTCTTGCCTTGGGTAGAGCCGGGAGACGAGTACGTGATGAGGAACCTGTTGAGTACGCTTTCGAGGATCAAGCTTTCGACAACTCTGAGAACTTTGCAGGCAAGTTGACCATACCCTCAAAATCACTTCTATCTTTGCTTGCTAGTTGTTCATTCTATCGCTATGTCGCGCTACCTACCACTTGTTATATCATGCCTCCCATATTGCCATGTCAAGCCTCTAACCCAATTTTCCTAGCAAACCATTGTTTGGCTAAGTTACCGCTTTTGCTCAGCCCCTCTTATAGCGTTGTTAGATGCAGGTGAAGCTGAAGTTTGTTCCATGTTGGAACATGGATATGTTGGGATATCACATTATATCTTCTTTTATTTAATGCATCTATATACTTGGTAAAGGGTGGAAGGCTTGGCCTTATGCCTGGTGTTTTGTTCCACTCTTGCCGCCATAGTTTCCGTCATACCGGTGTTATGTTCCTTGATTTTGCGTTCCTTATGCGGTTGCGTGTTATGGGAACCCCTTGACAGTTCGCTTTGAATAAAACTCCTCCAGCAAGGCCCAACCTTGGTTTTACGATTTGCTTCACCACCACCTATACTTTTACCTTGGGAGTCGCGCTCCCGAGGGTCATCTTTACTTTAACCCCCATGTGCCAGTGCTTCTCTAAGTGTTGGTCCGAACAGAGCAGCCTGCGGGGCCACCTTAGGGAAACTTGAGGGTTGGTTTTACTTGTAGCTTGACCTATCTGGTGTTGCCCCGAGAACGAGATATGTGCAGCTCCTATCGGGATTGTCGGCACATTGGGCGGCTTTGCTGGTCTTGTTTTACCATTGTCGAAATGTCTTGTAACCGGGATTCCGAGACTGATCGGGTCTTCCCGGGAGAAGGAATATCCTTCGTTGACCGTGAGAGCTTGTGATGGGCTAAGTTGGGACACCCCTGCAGGGTTTGAACTTTCTAAATCCGTGCCCGCGGTTATGTGGCAGATGGGAATTTTTAATATCCGGTTGTAGAGAACTTGACACTTAACTTAATTAAAATGAATCAACCGCGTGTGTAGCCGTGATGGTCTCTTCTCAGCGGAGTCTGGGAAGTGAACATGGTTCTTGTGTTATGCTTGAGCGGAAGTAGTTTCAGGATCACTTCTTGATCACTTCTAGTTCACGACCATTGTGTTGCTTCTCTTCTCGCTCTTATTTGTGTAAGTTAGCCACCATATATGCTTAGTGCTTGCTGCAGCTCCACCTCACTACCCTTTCCTACCCATAAGCTTAAATAGTCTTGATCTCGCGGGTGTGAGATTGCTGAGTCCTCGTGACTCACATGTTACTTCCAAACAGTTGCAGGTGCTGATGATGCCAGTGCAGGTGACGCAACCAAGCTCAAGTGGGAGCTCGATGAAGATCTTGTTCGTTGTTTTGTTTCGTTTCCTTTTGATCAGTAGTGGAGCCCAGTTGGGACGATCATGGATCTAGAATTTGGGATTTTCTTCCTTTATTTTGGTTCCGTAGTCGGACCTTGTTTGTAATTTGGATGATGTATGTTTTACTATGTTATTTGTGTGAAGTGGCAATTGTAAGCCAACTCTTTATCCCTTTCTTATTCAGTACATGGGATTGTGTGAAGATTACCCCTCTTGCAACAAACCTACCATGCGGCTATGCCTCTAAGTCGTGCCCCGACACATGGGAGATATAGCCGCATTGTGGGTGTTACACAAGACTCCCTCAGTAGCCCCTGAACGAGGCTTCAATGACGAGGTATCCGGCGCGCAGACTGTCTTCGACATTGCAAGGAGGGTTCCTCCTCCGAATACTCCAAAATAGTCTTCAAACACAAAGAATGTGTTTGACTCTACAAAACAAGTTCCACACACCACCGCAAAGAGTATAATATTTCACGAGTCAAATCTGCTAATAACTTTTTGCAATGTAACACTGCATCACCACCCGGTCATTATTTCGAACCATTTTTTGGCCTGACGCTCCATATTTCGAGACGTGGCTTTATTGGCACGTCTTCTCAAAGCAGAGATCATGTCCCCCTATTGCGGGATTCTCATCAATATGGTATGGGTAATCCAACCGTGCCATCAGCACGACCCCCGGGGAATAAGCGAGTTTTATGGCGAGTGGGGAGGCGCTTGATATTCGCTGCCCTTATAAGGAGATAAGGATTCACATCTTCCACCCACGCCTTCTCTCTTCCCACCTACCCACTCTCGAGCTCCAGCGCTGAAGTTCTCATCCTTTCCGCCTCAAGAAAGCACTCCAACCATGTACAGAGTGCAGGGCAAGTGGATGGCCTCCACCGTCAAGGAGAAGGATATCGTCCAACTTCGGGAGGCCAGATATTTGGCCAAGGAAATCGCCCATCGGCTGCCTGCTAAGGGACAGATCATCCCCACTCTGGAGCCCCATGAGAGGGTCGTGTTCATCCCTCACTTCGTCCGCGGGCTGGGATTTCCTTTCCACCCATTCGTCTGCGGACTCATGTTCTACTGCGGGCTGGATTTCCATGACCTGGCCCCCAATTCCTTCCTCACTGTCTCGACGCTCATCGTCGTGTGTGAGGCCTTCCTCCGCAGCCCGCCCACTTCGGACTGTGGCTGAAGACATTCAATGTGAAGCCGAAGGTGGTGGGAGGCGAACACACAGAAACCGGAGGCGCCATTGTGAGGAAAATGTCCAACGTCACGTGGCCCAAAGGCACCTTCGTGGAGACCGTCAAGGGGTGGCAGAAGCTGTGGTTCTACGTCACAAAGCCCCGCGACACTGCCTGGGCCGCGGCTCCTGAATTCAAATCTAGGGCCCGAATGCGGCTTACCTCCTGGCAAGAGAAGGGCCTGGATTGGTCTTCGTCGGACGAGTTGACAACGCTTCAGACGCACATCAGGAGCATGATACACAAGAACGTCAAGCTCGTCGATGTGATTCAGGTGATGCTAATTCGCCGATCCTTCCATGCCAGAAGCGGGCTTGCCATCTATGGGAGTTTGATCCGGATGAGCACAAGACCCTGCGACAATTCTTCGGAACTACGCACAAAGATATCTGGAAGGTGCTCTTCAAGGCCAATGAGACGTGGCCGGAGACAACCGAGGACCGCAGGCACGATCTGGCCCATCCTACCAGTTCGGTAAGTTTTCTGTGCTTCAAGGTGTATCCCTTTCTTGCTTGCTCAAGCAGGATGTCCCAACTTCCCTATTTTCCTTTTCAGGGTTGGACAAAGAAGGAGGAGTGAATTCGGTGTTTGGCTCCGCTGCCCGAGGAACCAGCCATCCCGCTTTTGACGAAGATGTAGGTTCCGACGCCCTATGTGGCGCTAGAGAAGAAGGCCAAGAAGAAGGCCAAGGGGACCAGAGGAGGCCTCCTTTCCAAGGGTACTTCGGACATGGCGTCCGAAGACGCCGAAACTCACTCTGCCGCCGAAGACGACGAGGAGGAGGAAGGGGAGGAAGAAAGCAACTTCCCCCTCCCTGAGGGGGGAAAGAAGAGGGCGGCCTCCTAAGATCTGGAAGCAGAGAGGTCCAAGAAGGGAATGGCTTCCCTCACGGATAGCTCCACATGGGACATCGATACCAGCCCAGAACGGCGCCCTCGAGATAAGCCCCTGGCCGAATCGTGAGTATCCGAAGACCCTGATGCATTCATATATCTACTTCTTTACTTCATAATTTGAACATGTCAAATCATGTACTTGCAGTCCGGCTCGTTCCGCCCTTGAGCGATCCTCGTCTTCAGGGAACTCGCTGGACCCGAACAGAGGATTGTTGAGGAACACCGCGCCCTCATGGGTGCGGTGATTGAGAAGATTCAGTCCACGAAGAGCGGACTGACCGAAGCCTGCACAAGCCTTCTAACAGGCTTTGAGGTAAGTGCTGCATTTATGTGAAAAGAAAGTTATAGTATAGACAGTAGCCCCTGAGACTATGTTCGGGCTTCGGAAAGAAAAGATGAACAGAGGATCAAGTAGTTTTTTTCAGGAGACTAACCATGTGTGTCTATGTGAATAAGCAGGTGTCGCTGCTGGTCGCAACTTCTCATGTTGCTGAAGTCTCCGGACTGAAGCAGAGGCTGGAGCAGACCGAGGAAGAGCTCGGTCATGCGAAAAAGCAGCTGGAGGACAATCAAGGTATTCAATCATTTTATGCATGTCCGGAAAGTATGAATGTTTTTGCGCTGACCGCAGTGCCATGATATTTTCGTAGGGGCGGCGATCAAGGTGGAGGCCCTCGAGAAGGTGCTGGCAGAGACCAAGGAGAGAGCGGCAAAGGAACAAGCCGCTCATGAAAAACGCGAGGACAGGGTTACCGAGGTCCACTAGGAGCTCCGGGATGCTATGCAGAAATGTGAGTCCTTGGAGCGCCAGAATGTGGACCAAGAGTCCGAACTGGCTA
This sequence comes from Triticum aestivum, assembly GCF_018294505.1. Lineage (NCBI taxonomy): Eukaryota > Viridiplantae > Streptophyta > Magnoliopsida > Poales > Poaceae > Triticum > Triticum aestivum. The sequence goes on along the minus strand of NC_057809.1, from coordinate 191,634,756 downwards.
AGGTCCACCAAAGCGTGCAAGAGGCCCGGACCGAAGCCTAAGGCGCCCTCCGGGAGATCCAAGAGGCCAAGAAGATCGCGGCGGGTAAGGATTTTATTATGCAAAGCAAGTATGTGAGCAAGAGATATCTCTTACTGACCCGGATTTAGAGTTCTCCAGGGGCATTTGTGGATTTGCCGTGCAGTGTTTCCGACGCAGCGGAATTCTTTCGGGCCGAAGAGGGGAGCTCAATGGAGAAGCTATTCTGGTCGCAATACCTTGCACCAGAACATCCGGTGCCCTTTAGCGACCAGCTAAAACAGTTGGTCGAGCTGCATAGGGTGTCCGAACTAGCCATGAAGGATTTAATAATCCAGCTGTGGCCTGCAGAAGCTATACCCGACAGCTACTTCGGCCTCGTGAAGTGGCTGGTCAATACCTACCCTCGGCTTGGCGCCATCAAGCGGTCGGTCTGCATAGAAGGTGCGCGAATGGCCTTCGCCCATGTCAAGATACAATGGGCAAAGATGGACACCGTCAAGCTCGCAACCAAAGGACCGCCCGCAGGCAAGGAGCACCGCACGCCCGAGCGGTATTTTGAAGATGTTCTGAAGAGATCTAGCATCGCGGCGGAGCAATGTACTAAGGACATTATTTTTGAATGAATACATTCATGTAATCCCGTCCTGTATGATGAAAACAAGGCTTGATATGTAATAGAATGCTTTGTTGTTTGTTTATTTAAAGTTTTACCTCATGTGCGGCCATTTTATCAAGTCTGATAGTTGGCCAGTCGTCGGCTTCATCCCCCACGTAGGTATTACGGGGTTGTTCGGGATGAATCTAAACACTCTTTATCCCAGAGTTTGGTCCTTAAAGGAGGTTTTTAGCACAACAAACCAGGCAATCGGACTATGTGGCTTTATTACCCCCACTTAGCCATAGGAGTTTGAGAATAAAATGTAGGCGCAGCCCCTAGTATCCAGACTAGGGTGCTGTAAACACCTGATCGGATAAGAACAGATTTGTCGCATAATGCGGGAAAAATCACTAAAGATTTGAAACCTCTGAAGAGCTGACCGGCTCACGCCACATCATGACAGTCAGTTTTCGGCTTTCTCTGCTGAGGTGCTCATCCGGATAAACCAGGACACAATCGCAGTAGTTCTCCCTTCACTACCCTAGCCGATACAGCGGAACGTAAGGTAGTAAGCACAGGAGCCGGGCAACCCAACTATTGACCAAAGACATGATTCAGATCCAATGCATATAATGCTAAATTCGGGGGGCCAAACTATACTGTAAAAGTGTCCGGACTTGTTGCCATAGTGTGGGGCGCAATAAAGCCCCTAGCGAATTACGACGTACCAAGGTGTACGGATGTGAATTAAAATAGCGAAATAAAAAATAACGAAGAAGCTAGTGCCACATATGCTGGGCCGCAAATTGTTTCCATTATAATTTTAATTAATACGTCAAAGCGTACTTGAACAAAAAGTGCGAGAAGCAACAATGTCCATTTAACATGCCAAGACCAAGGGGGAGCTACGTATGGGTCCTGAAAAAAGGTAGAATGATCGCCAAGAAGGACATCTAGAGATTCCCCCATACGTCTGTGCTACCTGTCACCTTGGTGTGTCCGTCCTTCGAAAGGACCAATTTATCGAGCCGTCAAGAGGGGCCTGTGAAAAGAAACCTTAAAAAGATTAAAGGAAAACTAAGCGTATGTGTGTCCCAGGAAGGTCGAGCCATATTGTGGATCACAGTATGTTATGCCCCTGTCTCTGCCCATGGTATTTTTAGTGCGTAGTTATGTACACGTGGTACGTATGCCGCCACTTGGTCGGGACTGAGGCGGAGGTCGAATTTCTAATCGAGCTCCTGACGAGCTAGGCTATCCTGCCACGGGGTAGTCCGGACTCATTTGACAGTGTTCGGGAGCATGGCCGCTGAATTAAGGTTATGCTTGCGAAGGCCGCTCTGTACCTCTGCTACTAGGGCAGCGGTGTGCTCCTCGGTACAGAGGGAGCGCTCCAAGTTTCCATTGACTATTATGACGCTGCATGGTCTGGGCATCTTGAGCTTGAGATAAGCATAGTGCGACACCGCATTGAATTAGTCAAACATGGTTCGTCCGAGCAGTGCATGATAGCTGCTGCGGAAGGGGACTATATCGAAGATTAACTCTTCGCTTCGGAAGTTGTCCAGAGATCCGAAGACGACCTCGATTGAGCCCGGGCAGTGGGCCTCTACACCTGGTATAACTCCTTTAAAGGTAGTTTTGGTGGGCTTGATCCTTGATGGATCAATGCCCATTTTGTGCACTGTATCCTAATAGAGCAGGTTTAGGCTGCTACCATCGTCCATGAGGACTCGTGTGAGGTGGAATCCACCAATTATTGGGTCGAGGACCAGTGCGGCTGAACCGCCATGACGGATACTGGTCGGATGGTCCCTGCGATCAAAGGTGATTGGGCATGACGACCATGGGTTGAATTTCGGGCCAACTAGCTCTATCGCATAGACGTCCCTGAGTGCACGCTTGCACTCCCTCTTAGGGATATGGGTAGCGTATATCATGTTCACCGTTTTGACCTGAGTGGGAAACTTCTTCTTTCCCCCTGTGTTCGGTGGACAGGGCTCTTCGTCATCATTCTCGCTTTGTGACCCCTTCTCCTTGTCTTCGGCATTTAACTTGCCGGCCTATTTGAAGACCCAACAACTCCAATGAGTATGATTGGCTCGTTTATTAGGGGTGCCGTGGATCTGACATGGACGATCGAGTATGCGGTCCAGGCTGAAAGGGCCTTGATTATTCCTTTTGTATGGATTATTCCACTGTCCGGACTTGGAGCCACTGAATCCAGCATTGACCGCCGTGTCCTTGGTATTATCACCATTTCTTCGACGCTTCTGCCTATTGCATTGGGGCTTGCCGTTGCTATTTCTAGCTTCCGAAGTGCCAGGTTTGCTTGCATTGTTATTGCTACGGGCTAGCCAGCTATCTTCGTCGGCACAAAAGCGGGTCATAAGCACCGTGAGAGCTCCCATGGACTTTGGCTTTTCTTGGCTGAGGTGTCAGGCGAGCCATTCATCCTGGATGCTATGTTTAAAGGCCACTAGGTCTTCGGCATTCGGAAAGTCAACGATCTGGTTCTTTTTAGTTAGGAACCTAGTCCAGAATTTCCTGGCTGACTCTTCGGGCTGTTGAATTATGTGACTTAAGTCGTCGGCATCCGGAGGTCGAACATATGTAGCTTGGAAGTTCTCAAGGAAGGCTTCTTCCAAGTCCTCCCAGCTACCAATGGAATTTTCGGGCGGGCTTTTTAGCCAGTGCCGGGCTGGCCCCTTGAGTTTTAGGGGGAGGTATTTGATGGCATGAAGATCAACGCCGTGGGCCATATGAATATGGAGAATGAAATCTTCAATCCATACTGCGGGGTCTGTGGTTCCATCATATGATTCGATATTCATAGGTTTGAACCCTTCTGTGAATTCATGTTCCATGACTTCATCAATGAAGTAGAGAGGGTGTGCGTCGCCTCTATACCAGGCCAGTTTGTGACGTAGTTCTTATGGAGTTCGTCTGCGTTTTTCGGCTCGGACGTAATTGTGCTTGCCATGTTCAGCTTGATAGTCGTCGTCGCGCATCGAGGCACGCCCCCGTGATCCGTAGATCGATATGGCCGGACCCGTTTTATTCTTCAGGCCCTGCCTTTATGGCGAGGTAGGGCGGGCTGGTGTTCGGCTTGTGTTGCTGCTTTGTCCTGGCCACGTGGTGGTCAGTCAGCCACATTGTGCGCTGATGGCACGGGCTCCAATGCCTCGTCATCGAATTGAGGTAGTAATTTGCGCTTGGGGTAACTTTTGAGTGGTCACTTGAGGTTGTATTCCTCAGCTTCTAGGACATTAGTCCATCTATCATTGAGCAGATATTGATCAGCTTGAAGCTGTTGCTGCTTCTTTTCAGGCTCCTTGCAGTGGCTATTAGCCAGCGCTTGAAGCGCTCATGCTCGAGAGGCTCCTCGGGCACGATGAAATCCTCAGTGCTGAGGCTCACCTCATCCTCGGAGAGTGGAAGGTAATTACTGTCCTATGAGTCTTCGTGTATGGCCTGTTCATCAGGGCTGACTCGCCCATCTTCCCGTTCATCCTGTTCGGAAGTTGGCTGAACGGGGTCTTCATTGTCTCCGGCATCGTCTAGAGTATTGTTTTCTCCTGTGCCAGTGTTATTGTCTTTTTCACGGCGTGATTTAAAGCGGTGCTGCTGTCGTCGGCGCCTTGGCTGTTGATGTCTACTACACAACCTTCTTCTTGTAGACGTTGTTGGGCCTCCAAGTGCAGAGGTTTGTAGGACAGTAGCAAATTTCCCTCAAGTGGATGACCTAAGGTTTATCAATCCGTAGGAGGCATAGGATGAAGATGGTCTCTCTCAAGCAACCCTGCAACCAAAAAACAAAGAGTCTCTTGTGTCCCCAACACACCCAATACAATGGTAAATTGTATAGGTGCACTAGTTCGGCGAAGAGATGGTGATACAAGTGGTATATGGATGGTATATAAAGGTATTTGTAATCTGAAATTATAAAAACAGCAAGGTAACTAATGATAAAAGTGAGCGTAAACGGTATTGCAATGCGTGGAAACAAGGCCCGGGGTTCATACTTTCACTAGTGTAAGTCCTCTCAACAATATGAACATAATTGGATCATAAAACTATCCCTCAACATGCAACAAAGAGTCACTCCAAAGTCACTAATAGCGGAGAACGAACGAAGAGATTATGGTAGGGTACGAAACCACCTCAAAGTTATTCTTTCCAATCAATCCGTTGGGCTATTCCAGTAAGTGTCACAAACAACCCTAGAGTTCGTACTAGAATAACACCTTAAGACACAAATCAATCAAAACCCTAATGTCACCTAGATACTCCATTGTCACCTCAAGTATCTGTGGGTATGATTATATGATATGCATCACACAATCTCAGATTCATCTATTCAACCAACACAAAGGCCCTCAAAGAGTGCCCCAAAGTTCTACTAGAGAATCACGACGAAAACGTGTGCCAACCCTTATGCATAGGTTCATGGGCGGAACTCGCAAGTTGATCACCAAAACATACATCAAGTGAATCACGTGATATCCCATTGTCACCACAGATATCCACGGGAAGACATACATCAAGTGTTCTCAAATCTTTAAAGACTCAATCCGATAAGATTACTTCAAAGGGGAAAGTCAATTCATTAGAAGAGAGAAGAGGGGGAGGAGAAACATAAGATCCAACTATAATAGCAAAGCTCATGATACATCAAGATCGTGCCAAATACAGAACACGAGAGAGAGAGAGAGAGATCAAACACATAGCTACTGGTACATACCCTCATCCCCGAGGGAGAACTACTCCCTCCTCGTCATGGAGAGCACCGGGATGATGAAGATGGCCACCGGAGAAGGATTGCCCCCTCCGGCAGGGTGCCGGAACGGGTCTAGATTGGTTTTCGGTGTCTACGGAGGCTTCTGGCGGCGGAACTCCCAATCTATTGTGCGTTCTGGAAGTTTTAGGGTACAACGATATATATGGGTGCAGGAAGTACGTCGGAGGATCCATGGGGGCCCCACAAGGCAGGGGGCGCTCCCTAGGGGGGTGCCCCCCACCCTCGTGAGCACCTCCCGTATCTCCTAACGTGGAGTCCAAGTCTATCCGCTGGCTTTCGTTCCAAAAATAACTTCTCCAGTTGATTTCGTTCTGTTTCGACTCCGTTTGATATTCCTTTTCTTCGAAACACTGAAATAGGCATAAAACAGCAAATCTGGGTTGGGCCTCCGGTTAATAGGTTAGTCCCAAAAATAATATAAAAGTGGAAAATAAATCCCAATATTGCCCAAAACAGTAGATAATATAGCATGGAGCAATCAAAAATTATAGATACATTGGAGACGTATCAAGCATCCCCAAGCTTAATTCCTGCTCGTCCTCGAGTAGGTAAATGATAAAAAAGATAATTTTTGATGTGGAATGCTAGTTGGCATAATTTCAATGTAATTCTTCCTACTTGTGATATGAATATTCAGATCCGAAAGATTCAAGACAAAAGTTCATTTTGACATAAAAATAATAATACTTCAAGCATACAAACTAAGCAATCATGTCTTCTCAAAATAACATGGCCAAAGAAAGTTATCCCTACAAAATCATATAGTCTGGCTATGCTCTATCTTCACCACACAAAGTATTTAAATCATGCACAACCCCGATGACAAGCCAAGCAATTGTTTCATACTTTTGATGTTCTCAAACTTTTTCAATCTTCACGCAATACATGAGCGTGAGCCATGGACATAGCACTATATGTGGAATAGAATGGTGGTTGTGGAGAAGACAAAAAAGGAGAACATAGTCTCACATCAACTAGGCGTATCAATGGGCTATGGAGATGCCCATCGATAGATATCAATGTGAGTGAGTAGGGATTGCCATGCAACGGATGCACTAGAGCTATAAGTGTATGAAAGCTCAAAAAGAAACTAAGTGGGTGTGCATCCAACTTGCTTGCTCACAAAGACCTAGGGCATTTTGAGGAAGCCCATCATTGGAATATACAAACCAAGTTCTATAATGAAAGATCCCACTAGTATATGAAAGTGACAACATAGGAGACTCTCTATCATGAAGATCATGGTGCTACTTTTAAGCACAAGTGTGGAAAAAGGATAGTAGCATTGTCCCTTCTCTCTTTTTCTCTCATTTTTTTATTTTTATATTTTTTATTTGGGCCTTCTCTTTTTTTATGGCCTCTTTTCTCTTTTTTTATTTGGGCTTCTTTGGCCTCTTTTATTTATTTATTTATTTTCGTCCGGAGTCTCATCCCGACTTGTGGGGGAATCATGTCTCCATCATCCTTTCCTCACTGGGACAATGCTCTAATAATGATGATCATCACACTTTTATTTTTCCTACAACTCAAGAATTACAACTCGATACTTAGAACAAGATATGACTCTATATGAATGCCTCCGGCGGTGTACCGGGATGTGCAATGATGCATGAGTGACATGTATGAAATAATTGTGAACGGTGGCTTTGCCACAAATACAATGTCAACTACATGATCATGCTAAGCAATATGACAATGATGAAGCGTGTCATCATAAACGGAACGGTGGAAAGTTGCATGGCAATATATCTCGGAATGGCTATGGAAATGCCATAATAGGTAGGTGAAAGTGCTAGTGATGGACTAGAGGGGGGTGAATAGGCGATTTTTATGAAAGTCTTCAAAACATGGAAGTTTCGAAGACAAACGATAGAAATAAACCTATTACCATGCAGCGGAAGGTAGACTACACTAGGCAAACCATAGTCAAGTATTCAATGAAGTGAAAGCACAATGACTAATAGCAGCTAGGCAGTAAAGATCAGGTAGGAAGATATTGTGAAGCCAATCAGAACAAGCAGTCACTCAGTGAAGACAAAAGATAATGCAATCATACAATGACTTCACAAGGACCAACGGTAAGTAAAGGGAAGGGAAGGATGAAACCAGTGACTCGTTGAAGACAATGATTTGTTGGACCAGTTCCAGTTGCTGTGACAACTGTACGTCTGGTTAGGGAGGCTGAGATTCAACTCAAAAGACCTCATCTTCACCTTATTCCCCTTGAGCTAAGGACACCCAGTCCTCGCCCAATCACTCTGGTAAGTCTTCAAGGTAGACTTCCAAACCTTCACAGACTTCGTTCACCAGTGATCCACAATGACTCTTGGATGCTCAGAACGCGACGCCTAACCGGCTGGAGGATTCACAGTCCTCAAGTGTAATAAGTCTTCAGATCACACAGACAGGAAGACTTAAGTGATGCCTAACACTCTTTGGCTCTGGGTGTTTAGGGCTTTATCCTCGCAAGGAATTCTCTCTCAAAGGCTTAGAGGTGGGTTGCTCTCAAACGACAAAAGCCGTACTCTAACTCTGAGCAGCCAACCTTTATGGTTGTAGGGGGTGGGCTATTTATAGCCACTGGGCAACCTGACCTGGTTTGTCTGAAATGACCCTTGGTCACTTAGGAACTGACACGTGTTCCAACGGTCAGATTTCAAACACACACGGCAACTTTACTTGGACTACAAGCAAAGCTGACTTATCCAACTCTGGACAAGATTTGCTCTCATAGTCTTCACTCGAAGACATAGGATTTTGGTTAAGCATCACTTCAGTCATTCTGACTGGTTCTCTTGGACCCCACTTAAAGTACGGTGGTTCCTATGACTCAACAAAGAAAAACACAGAACGACGAAACTGCTAAGTCTTCGCGCTCCATAGTCTTCACGCGATGTCTTCTCTTATCATAGTCTTCAATGTGAATGTCTTCACATACCACCTCTGACTTCAATGTCTTCATACATTTTTAGGGGTCATCTCTGGTAGGAAAACCGAATCAATGAGGGACTTCTACCTGTGTTATCCTGCAATTCTCACAAACACATTAGTCCCTCAACTAGGTTTGTCGTCAATACTCCAAAACCAACTAGGGGTGGCACTAGATGCACTTACAATCTCCCCCTTTTTGGTGATTGATGACAAACTAGTTGAAGTTTTCAACGGGGAATAAAATATGTGAAATTGTATAGGATAGGTTATTGTCTTCATAAGTGGCAAGGGCTCCCCCTGAAGATGTGCATATAAGTAATTTGCTTTTGGTATGCAAATTCACATGGCAGGTTGTACTTGTGGAGATCCTCTTCAACTTATGATGACAATTTATCATGCATGAAAAGTATGTGAAGATAATGACATGCATAATGAAAAATGGACGTCTGCAAAATGATCTAAGTGCGGAATTTATCGTCGCACATGCGGAATTTATCATCGCATCAGAGAATAGCAAATAAGTAGCAGACGACCATCGAGTTTGAGTGTTACAACTCAAAGAACCAAATGTATCAAGACGCGAGAGTTGTAAACACTAGGAAAAATATAAAACTACTGCCCATATGAACCCGCTTGAAGACTATCAAACTCATATGCTTCTCCCCCTTTTGTCGGTAAGGACCAAAAAGGTTTGAAGACATAGAGCACCTACTCGTTCCCATGAGGAGTTGGTGAAGCAGCAGGGTCGTCGGAGTTGGTTGGCGGTGCAGACGAACTCGGTGCAGTGTTGATTCGTGCTGAAGGTGGTGAAGTACCATTGTCTTCATCATCGATGACACGTGCATTTACTATTGCAGCAGAGGAGGAGAACTCAGAGTCTTCAAGAGACGGAGTTCGTTGCAGCACAGTCCTTCTTGGAGGTGTTGAGTCAAACTTGAAGCATTCAGAGAAACCATCCTCTTGAAGATCATCTTCAAAACACATAAGCATCAGCCCTTTCCATGTACGCCGACAGGTTTCATGGGCAACAAAGGCATTCTTGGTGGCAAGGTTGCGAATCTTGTTTACGTCCACCAAGAGGCTTTGCATTTGGCGCTTCAGCCAGTCATGATGCTTATCCTGAGGGCAACCAGAAGCTCTCGGTCATTGAGAACACAGGATCGCTTCTTGGGCCGTTGTGAAGTGGTGCTTTCAGTGGCTTTAGTGAGGGCACGATGAGGTGCACGGGTAGTACCAGCCAGAGGATAAACACGAGCGACTGGTGGGTCGCCTTCAGTGTGTTGAGAGAAACTTTGCTTATCAGCATTCTGAAGACTAAGGGGCTCCTTGGCAGGCTCTAGATAGATGGCTTCAACTGACATATCGACGTCAGGCAGAAAGATCCGATGATTGCGAGCAGAGGGCTGATAGGTGACAACTGAGTGTAGTTTGATCAGCGGCATAATCCATGGAGCGTAAAACTTCAAGCCAAAGAGATCAGATCCGGATGCAGCAAGTTGGCGGATGAAGAAGTCTTGTGCATTGAAGCTTTTGCCGTGAAGAATATGGAAGACCAAAGTCTTCATTGCACCTTCCAGTTTTGCATGTGGAGAATGTCCTTTGATGGGCCAGAGAGTTCGCCTTATGATGTGATAGATAGTGCATGGCAGATACTCAAGGTCTTCAACAAAGAACTCCTTAGGATATTCAGCATCTCGAGGCAAAGGCTTCATCATGCTAAGCATCTGACTCATGTTTGGTTCAGGCTTGTGAAAAATGCTCTCCATAGCTGCATTGTGAAGCGGACAGCCAAGTTCATAAAGATCTCCTGGAGTGGGCAGACCAGTGAGCTCAATGATATCAAAGGCTTTGGCTTCATGGTGAACATTTCCTGTCATCCACTCAAGGACCCAAGTCTTTGGATCTCTGTTGTAGCCACGAATATGAAGAGTGGCATAGAATTGGAGCAGCAATTCTTCGTTCCAGTGCTCCTTGTCAGTGACGAACGACAACAATCCAGACTCTCTGAAGCAATCCAGAGCTTCTTCCAAACAAGGAAGACAAGTTATGGCTTCAGTGTCAAGGCGCATATGTGGGAAAATGCGACCTTGAATGTACAGAATGCATGAGTAATAACTACGTTGCTGATAGCTCCAGAACCGATCAGAAGATATTCTTGCCTTTGAGTAGGCGTTCTTGGCGCTATTGAAGAAGGTGTTGTGTGCTTTGAAGCCATTGATATTGAAAGATCCGGGTGCAGATGCAGTACCTGGAAACCTAGGCAACCTTGGCATTGGCTTCTGAACCTGAGGCCTGTGCTCAACGTGGTAATCAAACTAAGGACCAGCAGCAGGCGGAGGAGTCAGAAAAGGCCATTTGACAGTGATAAGTTGGCCATAGTTGAATGCTTGCTCGATAGTGTGTGGCCTTGGTGGCGGAACAGGAGTAGTGGCATCAACAGAGGCGTCAGGCTGCACATCTGTTGCAGGTGCATCATTGGCTTCATTGGCTTCTGGCACATTGGTTGGTGCAGGCTCCACATTTGCTTCAGCCATGACTACGTCATTTGCTTCATTTGTGTTGGTGGTGGCAGCCTCAAGATTCTCAACCTCCACTTGATGAGCTGGAGGGTCGGGAACAGACACGTTCACTTTAGGAACAACTTCTTCAGAGATTGGGGGTGTAGGGACACGATCTTCGTCTTGTTTGTCATTGGCTGATGCAGCCGGATTGTCTTCAGCACCTTTGGCTTCAGACACGGAGACATTCACAGTCGGAGTGGCTTCTGGGAACACTTGACGTGCAACAGATTGGGGCACTTCTCCTTCTGGAATGCTCGAAAGGGGGACTTGAGGCCTTGGTCCTTTGCGAAGCCTGCGTAACACTGGCGACGCCTTTGGAGATGGAGTTGGCTGGGCCTCATAGTCATCTTCTTCTTCTTGCACGGGTGGTGTGACTTGTTGTTGGGGAGTACTCAGGGTGTCTTGTTGTTGTGGGTGATCAGCCCATGACGCATCCTGAGCAATTGGCGTCAGAGGAGGACCAATGCTGATGAGTTCGCTGTTCGTGAGAACAGGCGATGATACCAAGTTGTGCTCGATCTGAGGAAGAACTACATCATCTTCAACATTGTCATGGTGACCAATGTCTTCAGCTTCATGAGCCTCTGTGGAAGCAGGCTCATGAACAATCAGTTGGTGCTCGTGGTGTTCAGATGCAGGGCGAACCATTGAGATAGGTTCAACAACTAAGGGCTCTGTGGGAGCAGCCCGATCCTTCTTGGTTTTGCGCTTCTTAGAGGGAGCGACATCAGAAGCTTCAGGATTTTTCCTTTTTCTGGCTTCAGCCTCGGCAGTCCTCGTCTTCTTCAGTTCTGAAGCGGTTGACCTGACCTTTGGCTTCGAGCCAGTCATGCTACTTGGGAAGACTATGCGAGGTTCTTCATGCCTTGAAGGTGCAGATTGGTCTGTTGATGGCTTCTTCTTCTTTGCAGCCATTCTTGGGTCGATGCCAGGACGACCAAGAGGCTTGCACTTCTCAGCCTCATTGTAGGCTTCCACACACTTGTCAGCCAGGCTCTTCATGCGCTCACGAGAACCTTTAGCTTCTTCACGCTTCTTGAGAAAGGCTTCCTTGAGCTCGTGCAGCATAATCTTGAAGTTTTTCACATCTTGCACACTGAGCTTGGCCATGTGCATCTTGAACCGAGCTTTCTCATAGTCGATCTTTTGCTTTAGTTCAACGATGCACTGAGCTAGAGCTAGCTCAGAAGCAATGGCGCCAGTGAAGGCGACACTGAGGCCAATTGGAAGTTACAGATCTTCAAAGCTGAGGTTGGGCGTGTCAAACCACTCATCAATGAAGTTATGGATGATTGCCACATCAAAGAGAGGCAAATCATTGAAGATCTTTGCTTCTTCCTTGCTCTTGATCAGTTTCTCAAGAGCGTCATCTGCAAGATCTTCATCGCTGGACAGATCAATGGCGTCGTTGCGCCGAATAGCAGCAGCAGTCAGTTCTTGGCTGGTGGGTTGCAAGGGCATCTTTACTCTCGAGGGCTTGGAGATGCGTGACAAGTCTTCAGACTGCACACTGTGTTCAGGAGGTGCAGTGGCCAGAGGCTTCGCCTGTAAGACCTTTGGTGCAGGAGCAGGCTTTGAAGCTTTAGGCTTCTTCAGTTTCTTTGGCTTCGGCGGTGCAGGCGCTTCATCAGATTCAACGTCGTCTACAGGCTCATCCACGGTTGTCCCTTGAACCATGATATGAGTGATGAGACCTTCCAGGTTGTAGAAGGGCCCAACAAGATTGGGTTCAGCTTCGTGGGTGCCATCGGCACGGGGAGTAGAAGGACCAGGGTTGAAGTCTAGTCCCAATGACTTCTTGTTTTGCTTAGCTGAATTCTTGGCAAACTGGAAGTTGCGCTTGAACAAATTGTCGTCACAACACCATAGCAATGACGATGGGTCTGCATCCGCAGGCTGTGGTCCACGAACCATGCAGGGATAGAAGCCTTGTTCAATGGCTTCATCTCTGGACCTGGGTTGAAGATTTCTGTATAGGATGTCTCCCCATGGTCGCTTGATGGCATTCTTCTCAGCATATTCCTGGGTCACAAACTTGTACTTGAACCATTGTTCGGCCCAATATCTTCGAATCCATTGGATTCGTGTCTTGCGCTGATTGTAATCCTCTTCTGGATCTGTCTTGTACAGCTTTGAGAGGTCATCAGGCAGATCTCTTGATGTTCCCCCTCGACGCTGTCTGCCACCCTTCCTTGCTGATTTCTCTGTAGCCATGAACTTCAAACTGAATGGCTTCAACATGTTCAAAGGTTTCAAAGGCTTCCGCTTGCTGGTCAAACAGGAACTGGCTTCGGGAGAATTTATATGATGCTCTAAGAATTCTGCAAATGAATGCAAATTATGAGAACCAAGGGATTCTCCCACGGACATGTACCTGTGACAGCATTAAGGTGCGAGGGAAGGGGAAGAGGTCATATGCATTCTCAGAAGATTTTGAAGATAAATCAGTTTAGAAGACATTGACCTCATAGTGCAAAGACATTCACTCATAGATAGAGAGTTGGTTCCAGATTTGTACGAATCCACGAATAAGTACAAGTGAGGAATCTAACTACTTTGTGAAGCATAACTGAACATACTAGGCATATTATGAGATGCAGTATGAAAAAGATCCAACTTGTGTGAACAGAAACTGCTTGTGGTAGAAAGTGATGAATCTATAGGATCAAAGGGGCCGTAAAAAGGAAGTTTTATTTACCACACAAAGAACTGCTAGACGGAGTGGGAGAGGAGGCTGAGCAGTTCGATCGTCCGTGCCCTAACTTGGCGACGGAGGACACCTACGGCGACGACAGAGAAGACGATGTCCGCGGCCGGCGTGAAGACGGCGTCGGTGAGGTCGCGGCAGCTAAGCACTTCGTCGCCGGCGTCGTCGAGGGCTAGCGGTGGCGCTAGGGTTTGTGCGAGAGTGGAAGAAAGGATAATGACTATGGTGAGGCTTGTATTTATAGGGACAGGGACGACACAGTGTTATTACACAGGTGCCCCTGGCGATTCACATCTGAAGGACACGTGGCTATCATGCAACATATCGGAGGTTGTTCCACGTTCCCACGCACGCCTGGATTGTCGGGTGGTCGTTCCCTCTTCTCCGGGTTTCAGGTAAAAGGATTTAGCATTGAAAACAGACTTAATGTTTGTCTCTGTATCTTCTGCTGACAAGGTCGCAGAGAAGATATTCGACAGTTTCAATAGAATGCATATGATTTGGAGAGATGGAGTTTGAGATAGAAAGCATAGAGAGGTTAGGGTCCGATCACATTCACTTAGTTCAAAAGATTCAACAAGAAGACATAGCTATAAGTGAATGCTGTAGAGGACATAACACTAGTGTGTGTGTGTGTGTGTGTGTGTGTGTGTGTGTGTGTGTGTGTGTGTGTGTGTGTGTGTATATATAAGAAAGACAATCAAATCAACATAGTGAAGATAATCATGAAGACAAGTTGAGATTGAAGCCAACCCAAATGTGAAGACATACCAAACGTAACGCCATGAGTGAAACACTTCAAACAGAAAAATTTGGTGGTGGCGTTACCCACCGTATAGGAAGTATTAGACCCAGACACGGCGCACAATTATCGTGGCGCTCCGAAGTCAAATTCCACATTAATGTATTCACACTTAGAATGTAAGTCTTCATTGATTGAAGATATACTTTACTTCGTGTGTTGCACATCTAAGTCATCAATATGCATAAGTGTTAGGATGTGTGCCTGATCACAGGACATTTGAGGATTCCAAGATATTTAGCTCACACCGTAACTTGCAAAACCTCTTCTCATCCAAGGGCTTGGTGAAGATATCTGCCAATTACTCTTTAGTGTTGACGTGTATAATATCAATATCTTCCTTCACAACATGATCTCTGAGAAAGTGATGATGAATTTCAATGTGCTTTGTCTTTGAGTGCTGAACTGGGTTGTTGGCAATCTTGATGGCGCTTTCATTGTCGCAGTAGAGTGGCACTTGCTTCAGATGAATGCCATAGTCTTTGAGTGTTTGCTTCATCCATAGAAGCTGAGTGCAGCAAGATCCAGCAGCAATGTATTCAGATTCAGCAGTGGAGAGAGATACACAGTTCTGCTTCTTTGAAGACCAACATACAAGTGATCGTCCCAGAAAATGACATGTGCCTGATGTAGACTTGCGATCCACGTTGTCACCAGCATAATCAGCATCCGAGAATCCAACCAGATCAAACTCTAAGCCCTTTGGATACCATAATCCTAATGTTGGGGTGTGAGCCAAATATCAAAGAATTCGCTTCACAGCTAAGTGATGCAATTCCTTTGGTGCCGCTTGGAATCAAGCACACATGCAAACACTAAGCATAATATCTAGCCTAGATGCACATAGATAAAGTAAAGAACCAATCATGGAGCGGTATACCTTTTGATCGAACTCTTTACCATTATATGTCTTCGTGAAGAGAGTGGGGTCGAGGGAACCAGGTTTGAAGCCTTTGCTCTTCAGGAAGTCTTTGAGTGTGTCATACCAAGCCCGAGGGGCTTGTTTGAGGCCATACAGTGCCTTGTTGATCTTGTACACCATGTCAGGATGTTTTGGATCTTCAAAGCCAGGCGGTTGTGCAACATACACTTCTTCTTCAATCTTGCCATTGAGAAAAGCGCTCTTCACATCCATTTGATACAGAAGAATGTTATGATGATTTGCATAGGCCAGCAGTATGCGTATGGCTTCAAGTCTAGCCGCAGGAGCAAATGTTTCATCGAAGTCAATCCCTTCAACTTTAGTGTACCCTTGAGCAACGAGACGAGCTTTGTTTCTGACAACTTGACCATGCTCATCTTGCTTGTTGCGATATATCCATTTGGTGCCTATTATATTGTGCTTGCGAGGATCAGGACGCTTAACCAGTTCCCATACTTTATTCAGCTCAAACTGTTGAAGCTCTTCTTGCATAGCTTGAATCCATTCAGGTTCCATGAAGGCTTCTTCAACTTTCTTGGGTTCAGATATTGAGACGAATGCGAAGTGCCCATAGAAATTTGCTAGTTGTGTTGCCCTTGAACGAGTGAGTGGACCTGGTGCATTGATGCTATCAATTATTTTCTCAATCTGTACTTCATTTGCAACACGAGGATGTACAGGACAAAGATTTTGCTCTTGCTGATCATTGTCATCGTTAGAAGGATTGCCTTCAGGCTGAGCATTGTCTTCTGTTTGATCAGGTGCGGAGATGATAAGTTCCTCTTCAGGCTGAGATTTAGATGGTATGATTTCTCCAGTTCCCATAAGTTTGATTGATTCACTGGATGGAACTTCATCTAGCACATTTGGCAGGTGCTCTCTTTGTGAGCCGTTAGTCTCATCGAACCGCACATCCACTGTTTCAACCACTTTATAGTGAAAAAGGTTGAAGACTTTGTAGGAGTGCGAATCCTTTCCATATCCAAGCATAAAACCTTCATGTGCTTTTGGTGCAAATTTTGAAGTGTGATGTGGATCCTTGATCCAGCACCTGACACCAAATACTCTGAAGTAACTGACATTTGGCTTCTTGCCAGTAAGGAGCTCATAGGATGTCTTGTTGAGAAGTTTGTGAAGATACACACGGTTGATGATATGGCATGCAGTATCAATGGCTTCAGGCCATAACTTTCTTGGAGTCTTGTATTCATCAAGCATTGTCCGGGCCATCTCAATGAGTGTTCTATTCTTGCGTTCCACGACGCCATTCTGCTGCGGTGTGTACGGAGCTGAGAATTCATGTGTAATGCCCAAAGTATCAAGATAAGTGTCTAGACCAGTGTTCTTGAATTCAGTGCCATTGTCACTTCTGATGTGCTTGATCTTGACGCCATAGTTGTTCATGGCTCGATTGGCGAAGCGTCTGAAGACATCCTGCACTTCAGTCTTGTAGAGGATTATACGCACCCAGGTATATCTTGAATAATCATCAACAATGTCAAAGCCATAGAGACAAGCAGTAGTAGTAAGAGTTGAGTAATGAGTGGGACCAAAAAGGTCCATGTGGAGCAGTTTGAAGGGTTGAGTCATTGTCATGATTGTCTTCGAGGGATGCTTGGCCCTCGTCATCTTTCCTGCTTCACAGGCACCGCATAAGTGATCCTTCTTGCACTTGACGCCCTCGATGCCTATGACATGCTTCTTCCTTGCAAGGGTGTGGAGGTTCCTCATGCTAGCATGCCCTAGCCTCCGATGCTAGAGCCAGCATTCAGAAGCTTTTGCTAGAAGACATACGGCAAGTTGTGGTCCTGCTGAGAAATCTACCACGTACAAATCATCTTTCCGATACCCTTCAAACACTAGAGACTTGTCAGATTCCATTAGAACAAGGCAACGATATTTTCCAAACATCACAATCATGTTTAAATCCCAAAGCATGGAGACAGACATTAAGTTGAAACCAAGGGATTCAACAAGCATGACTTTATTCAACAAGCATGACTCTACCTAGACCCAATACCTTGCTTTTACCAGTGTCAGGAAATGTGATGTGACTTTTGTCAGATGGACGTAAGGTTGAGTCCATAAGAAGGCTTCACTTGCTAGTCATGTGATTAGTACACCCACTATCAATAATCCATTCTGAAGCAGCTGGTGTCGTACACTACAGTGCAGTTAGGGGGATAGGCTTCACGAAGAGAATTGTGAAGCATAAACATTTGACGATCAAGTGGATTATGAAAGCTTAGATCGAGGTTAGGAATGATAGGGCAAGTGGCAAGCGACTCAGGAACAAAATACATAATAAGACCATTTGGGCATTTGATCTTGCGCCCTACAAGATGTTTAAGGTCCCCAGCGATAGCTTCCGACGATTTTGGTTTTTGTCTGGAGACCTTTCCCTGCAAAAGAGAGTTAAGCTTTCTTAGCCACCCACATCTTCAAGGGTGGCTTCGAAGCAATGAGTCTAAGTGCAGCATCTGAGAACTTTGGCTTTGGAGCCCTAGCAAAAAGTCTTGCAGGTGGACAATAGTACTCATAAGGATAAGCAGAATAGTTTTCGGTCTTATGAACATGGCGGTTTGATGAAACGCGCTCATATTCATAGGCCTGAGTAAGGTTTCCCTGCAAAACATTTGCGTTAGTGCGACTCAGGTGAGTCCTCTGTCTGTATGAAGCCTTTGGACCATATGAAGCATGTGGTCTGGGGTTTGTCTGCTTCACTTATGGTGTCATGACGAAATTCACAGGAAGATTCTCCAAACACCTTTTCGGCACCCAGACTTTCTTCATAGGCGGCCCATTCCTGCAGTTACTACCAATATACCTGGCAAACACTTCACCATTCTGATTCTTAAACAGTTTATAGTTTGCATCAAGGGATTCATCAATAACAATGGGATTAGCACAAGTGAAGCCAGATAGGGTGGATGGATCCGCTGAAGGTTCCTTTGCAGCAACCCATGTGGTTTTGGGGTACTGCTCAGGTTTCCAGTAAGATCCATCAACATTCATTTTCCTTTCGAACCCAACACCCTCTTTCCTAGGGTTTCGGTTGAGGATCTGCCTTTTGAGGACATCACATAGTGTCTGATGCCCTTTGAGACTTTTGTACATCCCTGTTTCAAGCAATGTCTTCAACCTAGCATTCTCATCAGCAATAGCAGTGGTATCCTCAGTAGAGGGGTTAGTTACCACATCAACAGTTGAAGATATTGCAGTAGTAGCAGCAGTAGAACACCCAGCAATAGAAGTAGTGTTGTCATGCTCGATGCATTTAAGACACGGTGGTTCAAATCCTTCCTGAGCTGAACTGATCTGTTTGGCGCGAAGTGACTTGTCTTCCTTTTGAAGATCTTGATGAGCCGCTCTCAATTTCTCAAGATCTTGCTTCCTTTGAAGATAATCATAGGAAAGCTTTTCATGAGTTTTTGAGAGCGTTTCATGACGACTTTCAAGTTCCTCATACTTAACGTGAAGATTTTTTATGTCTTCAATTAAGGACTGAGATCGAGTCATTTCAGCGTCTAACAGATCATCGCTTTTGTCTAACAATTTTTGAATATGTACCATAGCTTTTTGTTGTTCAGTTGCAATTTTAGCAAGTGTTCTGTAGCTGGGTTTGGAACCACAATCATAGTCATCTTCACTAGATGTTTGATAGTGAGTAGTGCGTGTGTTCACCTTGGCACCGCGTGCCATGAAGCAGTAGGTAGGAGCGGACTAGTCCTTGTCATTTGCATCAGTGTCGGTGACGAAGCCATTGTCTTCAGTGTTGAAGATGGACTTGGCAATGTATGCTGTAGCCAGACTCGCAACGCCAGAATCGGACTCCTCCTCAGACTCCACCTCCGCCTCCTCAGAAGCGGACTCCTCCTCTGAATCCATTTCCTTGCCAACAAACGCACGTGCCTTGCCAGATGAGCTCTTCTTGTGTGATGAAGACTTTGAGGAAGACTTGGAAGAAGACTTTGAGTATTTCTTCTTCTTCTTGTTGTCAGAGTCATACTCCTTGCTCTTCTTCTTCTTCTTCTTCTTGTTCTCATTGTCCCATTGCGGACACTCAAAGATGTAGTGGCCAGGTTTCTTGCACTTGTGGCATGTTCTCTTCTTGTAGTCATGAGCAGAAGCTTCATCATTCCTTGAGCTTGATCGTGAAGATTTTCTGAAGCCTTTCTTCTTGGTGAATTTTTGGAACTTCTTCACAAGCATAGCAAGCTCCTTTCCAATGTCTTCAAGATCATCAGAACTGCTGTCAGATTCTTCTTCAGATGAGGAGACAGCTTTTGCCTTCAAGGCATGAGTTCGCCCATAGTTGGGACCGTAGATGTCTCTTTTCTCAGAAAGCTGAAACTCGTGTGTGTTGAGCCTCTCAAGTATGTCAGACGGGTCGAGTGTCTTGAAGTCAGGACGTTCTTGAATCATCAGGGCTAGGGTGTCAAACGAGCTGTCAAGTGATCTCAGGAGTGTCTTGACGACTTCATGCTTGGTGATCTCAGTGGCGCCGAGAGCTTGAAGCTCATTTGTGATGTCAGTGAGTCGATCAAACATGAGCTGGACATTCTCATTGTCATTTCTCTTGAAGCGGTTGAAGAGGTTGCGAAGGACACTGATTCTCTGATCTCTCTGGGTAGAGACGCCTTCATTGACCATGGAGAGCCAGTCCCAGACTAGCTTAGATCTTTCCAAAGCACTCACGCGGCCATACTATCCTTTGGTCAGATGACCATAGATGATGTTCTTAGCAGTGGAGTCCAGTTGAACGAACTTCTTGACATCAGCAGCGGTGACACCTTCACCAGCCTTGGGAACGCCATTCTTGATGACATACCATAGGTCGACATCAATGGCTTCAAGATGCATGTGCATCTTATTCTTCCAGTAGGGATATTCAGTTCCATCGAAGACGGGGCATGCAACGGAGACTTTAATTATCCCTGCAGTCGACATAGCTAAAACTCCAAGTGGTTAAACTGAATCACACAGAACAAGGGAGTACCTTGGTCTGATACCAATTGAAAGTGCTAGTGATCGACTAGAGGGGGGTGAATAGGCGATTTTTATGGAAGTCTTCAAAACATGGAAGTTTCGAAGACAAACGATAGAAATAAACCTATTACCATGCAGCGGAAGGTAGACTACACTAGGCAAACCATAGTCAAGTATTCAATGAAGTGAAAGCACAATGACTAATAGCAGCTAGGCAGTAAAGATCGGGTAGGAAGATATTGTGAAGCCAATCAGAACAAGCAGTCACTCAGTGAAGACAAAAGATAATGCAATCATACAATGACTTCACAAGGACCAACAGTAAGTAAAGGGAAGGGAAGGATGAAACTAGTGACTCGTTGAAGACAATGATTTGTTGGACCAGTTCTAGTTGCTTTGACAACTGTATGTCTGGTTAGGGAGGCTGAGATTCAACTCAGAAGACCTCGTCTTCACCTTATTCCCCTTGAGCTAAGGACACCCAGTCCTCGCCCAATCACTCTGTTAAGTCTTCAAGGTAGACTTTCAAACCTTCACAGATTTCGTTCACCGGCGATCCACAATGACTCTTGGATGCTCAGAACGCGACGCCTAACCGGCTGGAGGATTCACAGTCCTCAAGTGTAATAAGTCTTCAGATCACATAGACAGGAAGACTTAAGTGATGCCCAACACTCTTTGGCTCTCGGTGTTTAGGGCTTTATCCTCGAAAGGAATTCTCTCTCAAAGGCTTTGAGGTGGGTTGCTCTCAAACGACAAAAGCCGTACTCTAACTCTGAGCAGCCAACCGTTTATGGTTGTAGGGGGTGGGCTATTTATAGCCACTGGGCAACCAGCCTGGTTTGTCTGAAATGAACCTTGGTCACTAAGGAACTGACATGTGTTCCAACGGTCAGATTTCAAACACAAACGGCAACTTTACTTGGACTACAAGCAAAGCTGACTTATCCAACTCTGGACAAGATTTGCTCTCATAGTCTTCACTCGAAGACATAGGATTTTGTTTAAGCATCACTTCAGTCATTCTGACTGGTTCTCTTGGACCCCACTTAACAGTACGGTGGTTCCTATGACTCAACAAAGAAAAACAAAGAACGACGAAACTGCTAAGTCTTTGCGCTCCATAGTCTTCACGCGATGTCTTCTCTTATCATAGTCTTCAATGTGAATGTCTTCACATACCACCTGTGACTTCAATGTCTTCATACATTTTTAGGGGTCATCTCTGGTAGGAAAACCTATGTTATCCTGCAATTCTCACAAACACATTAGTCCCTCAACTAGGTTTGTTGTCAATACTCCAAAACCAACTAGGGGTGGCACTAGATGCACTTACAGTAGGTATGGTGGCTGTTTTGAGGAAGGTATATGGTGGTTTTATGGTACCGGCGAAAGGTGCGCGGTACTAGAGAGGCTAGCAAGGGTGGAAGGGTGAGAGTGTGTATAATCCATGGACTCGACATTAGTCATAAAGAACTCATATAATTATTGCAAAAATCTACAAGTTATCAAAGCAAAGTATTACGTGCATGCTCCTAGGGGGATAGATTGGTAGGAAAAGACCATCGCTCGTCCCCGACCGCCACTCATAAGGAAGACAATCAATAAATAAATCATGCTCCGACTTCATCACATAACAGTTCACCATACGTGCATGTTATGGGAATCACAAACTTCAACACAAGTATTTCTCAAATTCATAACCACTCAACTAGCATGACTCTAATATCACCATCTCCATATCTCAAAACAATTATCAAGTATCAAGCTTCTCTTAGTATTCAACACACTCATAAGAGAATTTTATTATTAATCTTGTATACCTAGCATATTAGGATTTTAAGCAAATTACCATGCTATTTAATACTCTCAAAATAATCTAAGTGAAGCATGAGAGTTCATCTATTCCTTCAAAATAAAACTACGACCGTGCTCTAAAAGATATAAGTGAAGCACTAGAGCAACAACAAACTACTCCAAAAGATATAAGTGAAGATCAATGAGTAGTTGAATAATTATGCAACTATGTGAAGACTCTCTCTCATTTAATAATTTCAGATCTTGATAATTTATTCAAACAGCAAGCAAAGCAAAATAAAATGACATCTAAGAATAGCAAACATCATGTGAAGAAGCAAAAACTTAGGATCAACCGATACTAACCGATAGTTGTTGAAGAAGAAAGGTGGGATGCCAACCGGGGCATCCCCAAGCTTAGACGCTTGAGACTTCTTGAAATATTATCTTGGGGTGCCTTGGGCATCCCCAAGCTTGATCTTTTGTGTCTCCTTAATTCCTCTCATATCATGGTCTCCCTAAATCTCAAAATCTTCATCCACACAAAACTCAACAAGGACTCGTGAGATAAGTTAGTATAAACCATTGCAAAAACCTTATCATACTCTACTGTAGCAAATCACTAAAATTATTATTCAACATTGCATAATAAATGCCTCTGCATATTTAATAGTCCTATCCTCAAATAGAATCATTGAAGAAGCAAACATATGCAAACAATGCAAACATAACAGCAATCTGCCTAAACAGGATAGTCTATAAAGAATGCTGCAACATCCATACTTACCTAACTCCAAAAATTATGAAAGAAAATTCCCACTGTAGTAAATTTATCAGAGCTTAATATGCAAAAGGTTTCAACATTTTATCACATTCTGACTTTTCTAGGGAATTATTGCAACAGCGGTAGACTTTCTGTTTTCAAACAGCAACATGTATACTTGTAACATAGTCATAGTAAAGGCTATCAATGACACTTTTATTGAAATAAAAGATGCAAAACATTTTTCTAAATAACAGCAAGCAAATCCTAAAAAAATAAATCGACGCTCCAAGCAAAACACATATCATGTGGTAAATAAAAATATAGCTCCAAGTAAAGTTACCGATGAACGAAGATGAAAGAGGGGATGCCTTCCGGGGCATCCCCAAGATTTGGATTTTGTCTATCCTTGAATATTACCTTGGGGTGCCTTGGGAATCCCCAAGCTTAGGCTCTTGCCACTCCTTATTCCATAGTCCATCGAATCCTTACCCAAAACTTGAAAACTTCACAACACAAAACTTAACAGAGAACTCGTAAGCTCCGCTAGTATAAGAAAATAAATCACCACTTCAAGGTACTATAATGAACTCATTCTTAATTTATATCGGTGTTAAACCTACTTCATTCCAACTTATCTATGGTTCATACCTTCCGATACTACTCATAGATTCATCAAAATAAGCAAACAACACACGAAAAACAGAATCTGTCAAAAACAGAACAGTCTGTAGTAATCTGTATCAAACATATACTTCTGGAACTCATAAAATTCTCAAATAAATTTCTGGACCTGAGTAATTTACCTATTAATCATCTTCAAAAATAATTAACTAAATATCACTCTCCAAATAAAAATGGCAGTAATTCTCGTGAGCGCTAAAGTTTTTGTTTTTTACAGCATAATCAACAAGACTCTCCCCAAGTCTTGCCAAAGGTTCTACTTGGCACAAACACTAATTAAAAACATAAAACCACATCTAAACAGAGGCTAGATGAATTATTTATTTATTATTAAACAGGAATAAAAATCAAGGAGCTAAAATAAAATTGGGTTGCCTCCCAACAAACGCTATCGTTTAACGCCCCTAGCTAGGCATGATGATTTCAATGATGCTCACATAAAAGATAAGAATTGTAACATAAAAAGAGCATCATGAAGAATATGACTAGCACATTTAAGTCTAACATACTTCCTATGCATAGGAATTTTGTGAGCAAACAACTTATGGGAACAATAATCAACTAGCATAGGAAGGCAAAACAAGCATAACTTCAAAACTTTAAGCACATAGAGAGGAAACTTGATATTATTGCAATTCCTACAAGCATATATTCCTCCCTCATAATAATTTTCAGTAGCATCATGAATGAATTTAACAATATAACCAGTACCTAAAGCATTCTTTTCATGATCTACAAGCATAGAAATTTTATTACTCTCCACATAAGCAAAATTCTTCTCATTCGGAATAGTGGGAGTATCATAGGAAACTCGAATACTATAAATTGTTTCCACATTAAAAGAGTAATGTTAAGAGAAGGGGTAATCATAACCATGACAAGTTTTATAAATATAATCACCACTTTTTATAGCATAAGTATCATCACAATAATCATCATAAGTAGGAGGCATGCTATCATCATTATAAACTTGCATATCAAAACTTGGGAGACAAAAAATATCATCTTCATTAATCATAGCTTCCCCAATCTTGGGACAAACATTAATTGCAGCAAATATATTCTCAAATATGTCATCCTCATCAAACATAGCTTCCCCAAGCTTGGGCCTTTTCATATCATAAGCATAATCACTCTCATCATTAATACTATAGATAGTACCGATAGTATAGCAATTATTATATTCTTCCAAGCAAGTACCAAAAAGATTTTCAATATCATAAGAAGTATCATTATCTTCCCAATCATAATCATCACAAAAAGAAATAGGCATAACGAGATCATCATCAAGTGTATCATCTTCATTTTCATAAGGCACATCAATATAGGAGCAACTTTATTTGGGAGAGATACCTTTTTACCTCTCTTCCTTTTATTCTTCTTCACCACATCATGTGTGGGTTCAATCCTCTTTTTGTAGCTCCTTATTAATGGGATTGGTTGAATAGGAGGCTCCTCCTCGTTACCTGATTCATCATAAGAAATAATAGGAGAATATTGGGAAGTCTCTTCCCTTTCGTTAGCATTCTATTCATCTTCTATTTGTTTTCTTTTCTTATGTAATTGGCAATATAAGGATTTTCAATACAATTCACCGCACAATACATATAAATTTTCTCTAGATCAAAATCAAGAAATCTATCAAGATTAAACTTTGGAATACCCTCAGTTATACGTTTCATTTCCTCATACCCCAAAAGAAGACTAAGCTCTTTATGATGCTCAAGGGTAATCAAATTATCACAACTTTTGGATATGATTTGGTCATGAAACAATTTGCATTGGAGATTTAAATGACCATGTTCATTGCAAAGTTCACAAGGGGCGCGAAAAATATTGGATCTTTCAGCACATTCATCTAGCCTTTCTTGCAACAATTTAGTTTCTAAGTACTTATGCCTCATGCAATATCTATCTTCCCTATTTGGTGTGTACTTACAAACCCAATGCACTCCACAAAAATTGAGATGTTTATAGGAGACATTTTCATCATAACTAGTGAAATCATCATTAGTATCATGGATATTCAAAGAATTCGTACTAACAACATTGCAATCATGGTCATCATTCAAATATTTAGTGCCAAACATTTTATAGATTTCTTCTTCTAGTACTTGAGCACAATTATCCTTTCCATCATACCCATGAAAGATATTAAAAAGGTGAAGCGTATAAGACAAACTCAATTCCATTTTTTATAGTTTTCTTTTATAAACTAAACTAGTGATAAAACAAGAAACTAAAAGACTCGATTGCAAGATCTAAAGATATACCTTCAAGCGCTAACCTCCCCGGCAACGGCGCCAGAAAAGAGCTTGATGTCTACTACACAACCTTCTTCCTATAGACGTTGTTGGGCCTCCAAGTGCAGAGGTTTGTAGGACAGTAGCAAATTTCCCTCAAGTGGATGACCTAAGGTTTATCAATCCGTAGGAGGCGTAGGATGAAGATGGTCTCTCTCAAGCAACCTTGCAACCAAA
This sequence comes from Triticum aestivum, assembly GCF_018294505.1. NCBI lineage: Eukaryota > Viridiplantae > Streptophyta > Magnoliopsida > Poales > Poaceae > Triticum > Triticum aestivum. The sequence goes on along the minus strand of NC_057809.1, from coordinate 191,608,700 downwards.
TAACAAAGAGTCTCTTGTGTCCCCAACACACCCAATACAATGGTAAATTGTATAGGTGCACTAGTTCGGCGAAGAGATGGTGATACAAGTGGTATATGGATGGTAGATAAAGGTATTTGTAATCTGAAATTATGAAAACAGCAAGGTAACTAATGATAAAAGTGAGCGTAAACGGTATTGCAATGCGTGGAAACAAGGCCTAGGGTTCATACTTTCGCTAGTGTAAGTCCTCTCAACAATACTAACATAATTGGATCATAAAACTATCCCTCAACATGCAACAAAGAGTCACTCCAAAGTCACTAATAGCAGAGAACGAACGAAGAGATTATGGTAGGGTACGAAACCACCTCAAAGTTATTCTTTCCAATCAATCCGTTGGGCTATTCCTATAAGTGTCACAAACAGCCCTAGAGTTCGTACTAGAATAACACCTGAAGACACAAATCAATCAAAACCCTAATGTCACCTAGATACTCCAATGTCACCTCAAGTATCCATGGGTATGATTATTCAACCAACACAAAGGACCTCAAAGAGTGCCCCAAAGTTCTACCGGTGAATCACGACGAAAACGGGTGCCAACCCTTATGCATAGGTTCATGGGCGGAACCCGCAAGTTGATCACCAAAACATACATCAAGTGAATCACGTGATATCCCATTGTCACAACAGATATCCACGGCAAGACATACATCAAGTGTTCTCAAATCTTTAAAGACTCAATACGATAAGATTACTTCAAAGGGGAAACTCAATTCATTAGAAGAGAGAAGAGGGGGAGGAGAAACATAAGATCCAACTATAATAGCAAAGCTCGCGATACATCAAGATCGTGCCAAATCAAGAACACGAGAGAGAGAGAGAGAGATCAAACACATAGGTACTGGTACATACCCTCAGCCCTGAGGGAGAACTACTCCCTCCTCGTCATGGAGAGCACCGGGATGATGAAGATGGCCACCGGAGAAGGATTGCCCCCTCCGGCAGGGTGCCAGAACGGGTCTAGATTGGTTTTAGGTGTCTACGGAGGCTTCTGGCGGCGGAACTCCCGATCTATTGTGCGTTCTGGAAGTTTTAGGGTACGACGATATATATGGGTGCAGGAAGTACATCGGAGGAGCCACGGGGGCCCCACGAGGCAGGGGGCGCCCCCACCCTCGTGAGTACCTCCCGTATCTCCTGACGTGGAGTCCAAGTCTATCTGGTGGCTTTCGTTCCAAAAATAACTTCTCCAGTTGATTTCGTTTTGTTTTGACTCCGTTTGATATTCCTTTTCTTCGAAACACTGAAATAGGCATAAAACAACAAATCTGGGCTGGGCATCCGGTTAATAGGTTTGTCCCAAAAATAATATAAAAGTGGAAAATAAAGCCCAATATTGCCCAAAACAGTAGATAATATAGCATGGAGCAATCAAAAATTATAGATACGTTGGAGACGTATCAGCTGTATCTCAGGAGGTTTGTCTTCCACTGGGTCTTCTTTGTCGTCGCCGTTGATTTTTTGGGTGTGTCCACCATGTACACGTCATAGGAGGAGGTGGCCGTCCAGCACCCGGTAAATGGCGGGTTTTGGGCTTGCTCCTCTTCGGCATCGTCTTCCATACCGTCGATGTCTCCGGAGTCGTAGTCGAGCATGTCGGTTAGATCTTCGACAGTGGCTATTAAGTGGGAGGTGGGTGGGAAGCGAAATTCCCCGTCATCAGCCCCCAGTTCAAACCGGATATAATTCGGCTCTGAGTCCCCTACCAAAGAGAGGGTTTTAAATGAGTTTAGCACATCGCCTAAAGGTGAGTGCCGGAAGATGTCCGCGGAACTAAATTCGACGACCGGTGCCTGGTAAGGCTCATCGGACGCGGATGCATGAAGTTTGGAACTAGTGACCGGAGATGAGTCCGGGGGTCCGGTGACACAGACCTCGCTCGAAGTTGGGTCTGTGTGAGGCTCCTACGCCGCTGAGTCTGCGGCTTCCATGGTGGGGTTAAGCTTCCCATCTTTAGATGGCGCAAGCTGATCCGAATCCAGGGCCAGAGCGCTTACATGCGCAATCTCCTGTGTATGGTTTGATGACAGATTTAGGTCATGTTCATCGTGGTGGCAGGGAGCGCTGCCATGGGCTCAAATCCGTCGAAGATCAAGTCTCCGCGGATATCAGCAATGTAGTTCAAGCTTCCAAACCTGACCTCACGGCCGGGGGTGCAGCTTTCGATCTGCTCTAGATGGCCAACCGAGTTGGCCTGCAGTGCGAAGCCATCGAATATGAAGATCTGGCTAGGGAGAAAAACATCCCCCTGGCAGCATAGCTGTAGATGATGGATGGGGCCATCGAACCTTCTGACGACGACACAACGGAACTCTCAATGAAAGCACCAATCTCGGTGTCAAAACCGGCGGATCTCGGGTGGGGGTCCCGAACTGTGCGTCTAAGGTTGATGGTAACAGGAGATAGGGGACACGATGTTTACCCAGGTTCAGGCCCTCTTGATGGAGGTAAAACCCTACGTCTTGCTTGATTAATATCGATGAGTATAGGGGTTACAAGAGTTGATCTACCACGAGACCGTAATGGCCAAAATCCTAGAAGTCTAGCCTATGTGATTATGATTGTCCCTATGGACTAAACCCTACAGTTTATATAGACACGGAGGGGACTAGGGTTGTACAAAGTCGGTTACAGAGAAAGGAATCTTCATATCCGAATGCCAGGCTTGCCACCGACTCCAAGGAGAGTCCCATCCGGACACGGGTGAGAGTCTTCGGTCTTGTATCTTCGTAGCCCATCAGTCCAGCCCATGTCCAACAGGCCGAATGCCCGAGGACCCCTTAGTCCAGGACTCCCTCAGTCCTCAGACAACCTTTTATTCTGGTCCTTTGAAGCCTACCGAAAACTATAAATAACTATATTCACAGACCCTTAACCAGGCCGTTCTGCCCGAATCAAAGCTTGGGGGGCTATTGGTTAGCATTTATATTCGGTTGTCAGAACCTATCCCTTACCTGCATATTGGCCAATAGAAGGTTAGCAATCCCCTCAAGGCTTGTTCGAGCCGCTCCGAGGTATGTGTCAACTGAATTAAAGGCGTTAAACTCTTGATCGGAAAAGGTGGCATGGCACAGGGATTCTTTTCGTCGCCGATGATTCATCATGCTTTCAACTTCCGAGTTGGTGACTAAGACATCATCATGATCCTCTGAAGGCTGGTCTACGGCAGAATACCCTGCTACGACCCCTGTATATACTGAGGGTCTTCGGCTGCATCCCGACGCTCCCTTGACATCTTCGGTCGGTCAGGGGGGTACCTTTTTCTTACAAACACAGATTGAATGTCAACAGAGCCCAACAGCAATGAGGACACTAACAAGTTTATGGCAATTTTTAAATACACTACCTTTTTCCCCCAGACATGTTTGGTGGAACTCCCGTGGGCACTTTTCTTTTGAGGGTTCCTTTCTTGGGCAGAATTGACGTCACCCCCAATGGTGTTCGGCGCGAGGTACGACGACCCTTGGGAGTAGAAGTTAGCATAACCAAAGCAGCGCAAGGCGAACACCCTGTTTGAGAGGATGCCTTCTTGCTACTTACGGCGGAGGAGGGGAGGAGCCCGAGGTGATCGGTTATGATAGACACCTTGGAGCCATCAAGGCTTTCTTGAAAGAAAACCCCATCCTCAAAATTGATGGACACCTCCGGATCCTTGTGGAATCCCAGGTTGTCATCGCGAGAATGGTCAACTGGCTGGGGAGAGAGGCAGTTGTTGTCTTCTACTTGGCATCTCGAACTCTGATTGGGAAAATGGTTGAGTCGGTCAGTATTCCGATGTAATATCCAGGTATGCAAATTTAAACTTACCCATTTGATGGGGTTGTAGCCCGAGTAGCCTCTCCAGTTTGTTGGGCGGGCAAACTCTTCTTCCTCACCTTTGAATAAATCCGCCAATATGGTGGACATTGCTTTTGAGATATCTGGCCCTTGCCACTTATAGCGGGATGCATCGCTCCTCCCGTTGTAGCACCACAGAGGGTGTACCCTTTGCTGAAGGAGTTGCACGCATCGATCGATTGTTGTGGCCATTACGTCAATCATGGTCAGCCCACTGTGAGTCAGCACCCTTACCTTTGCAACTAGGCACCGCACCTCGGAAGACTCTCCTTGAGAAGGGATTCGGGGCCGCCAGTTAAGACGCTTCTTTAGTGGAGTGTCCGAATACTCGGGCAAACCTCTCCGGGCAGGTTCCAACAGGGGGACATCTTTGGTATAAAACCACTCCGAAGACCATTCTTCGACATCTTTCTTTGGAGTTCCAACAGGATATCCAGTGCCAGCTATACCGCACACTTCGGCTCACCTCACTTCAAAAATTGACCCCCCATGGGGACGAGGCAGAAGTACTTCCTCTATAATTCAAAATGGGCCTCGCAGCCTAGAAACATCTCATAGAGAGTGACGAAGCTAGAGATATGCAAGATTGATCCAGGGGTGAGGTGGTGGAGTTGGATTCCATAAAACTCTAATATGCCCGTCAGGAAGGAGTGAATAGGGAATCCCAAACCTCTTAGAAGGAAGGATACAAAACATACCCGCTCAGCTTTGTTTGGAGTGGGAAAGTTCTTTGCAAAGGACTCCCTGTTTGCCGAGGTCGATCTAGCATGAACGAATATGAGATCTGTGGCAGGAAGGTACCCGTGCCGCTAGAGGTCGCATAGCTGGAGCCACGAAATATGAGATCTGTCGCCTGGAATTTGGTTGTGAGAGCACGAAGATGAGCCTGGGGCCTAATGACCCACAAGTATATGGGATCTATCGTAGTCCTTTTGATAAGTAAGAGTGTCGAACCCAACGAGGAGCAGAAGGAAATGATAAGCGGTTTTCAACAAGGTATTCTCTGCAAGCACTGAAATTATCGGTAACAGATAGTTTTGTGATAAGGTAATTGGTAACGAGTAACAAGTAACAAGTGTAAATAAAGTGCAACAAGATGTCCCAGTTCTTTTTGTAGCAAAGGACAAGCCTGGACAATTTCTTATATAGAGAAAAGCGCTCCCGAGGACACATGGGAATTATTGTAAAGCTAGTTTTCATCATGTTCATATGATTCGCATTCGGTACTTTGATAATATGATATGTGGGTGGACCGGTGCTTGGGTGTTGTCCTTACTTGGACAAGAATCCCACTTATGATTAACCCCAATTGCAAGCATCCGCAACTACAATAGAAGTATTAAGGTAAACCTAACCATAGCATGAAACATATGGATCCAAATCAGCCCCTTATGAAGCAACGCATAAACTAGGGTTTAAGCTTCTGTCACTCTAGCAACCCATCATCTACTTATTACTTCCCAATGCCTCCCTCTAGGCCCAAACAATGGTGATGTGTCATGTAGTCGACGTTCACATGACACCACTAGAGGGATGAAAACATACATCTCATCAAAATATCGAACGAATACCAAATTCACATGACTACTAATATCAAGACTTCTCCCATGTCCTCAGGAACAAACGTAACTACTCACAAAGCAAATTCATGTTCATAATCAGAGGAGTATTAATATGCATAATGGATCTGAACATATGATCTTCCACCAAGTAAACCAACTAGCATCAACTACAAGGAGTAATCAACACTACTAGCAACCCACGGGTACCAATCTGAGGTTTGGATACAAAGATTGGATACAAGAGATGAACTAGGGTTTGAGATGAGATGGTGCTGGTGAAGATGTTGATGGAGATTGACCCCCTCCCGATGAGAGGATGGTTGGTGATGATGATGGTGATGATTTCCCCCTCCCGGAGGGAAGTGTCCCCGGCAGAACAACTCTACTGGAGCCCTAGATTGGTTCCACCAAGGTTCCGCCTCGTGGCGGCGGAGTCTCGTCCCAAAATCTTCCTTATGATATTTTCCTCGACGAAAGACTCCATATAGCAAAAGATTGGCATCAGAGGCCACCAGGGGCCCACGAGGCAGGGGGCGCGCCCAGGGGGGTAGGGCGCGCCCCCACCCACGTGGCTGGTGGGTGGCCCCCTCTGGTACTTCTTGCACTCAGTATTTTTATGTATTCTGGAAATAACTTCCGTGAAGTTTCAAGACTTTTGGAGCTGTGCAGAATAGGTCTCTAATATTTGCTCCTTTTCCAGCCCAGAATTCCAGCTGTCGGCATTCTCCCTCTTTATGTAAACCTTGTAAAATAAGAGAGAATAGGCATAAGTATTGTGACATAATGTGTAATAACAGCCCATAATGCAATAAATATCGATATAAAAGCATGATGCAAAATGGACGTTTCAGGGCGCCAGCCATGAGCCTTGAGTGTTCTTTGGGTAGGATTGGATTTCTATTTGGGGGATGAATGGGTCATTCGATGCGCCTATGGCTTATTTAATAAGCATGATCTCTGATCTTGGGAGGGTGTTATTGTAAAAAATGCAAGGCTATTCATCTTCTGGCGTACGCTCGGAAATCGAGGGTCGCCCTTGACCAAATTAATGGCAGGGGCCCATTGACAGTTTGACAAGATGGGTAGTCGTCGGTAGCCAAATTGGTAGGGACACCTGAACCTTAGGAAGATGAAGAACTCGCCTCGCAAGCCTAAGACTTTGGGAAGCATGGAGTGAGCGACAGTTGAAGCTCTAGTATCGAAGGCTAGTTCGGGGGCTACTGAGGGAGTCCTGGATGAGGGGGTCCTCGGAGTGTCAGCCCATCTCACGTGGGCTGGACTGTTGGGCCGCACCATATCCGGACCGAAGACCTTTTGTGTCTTGGTGTGTACTCCAAGTCAATATGGAAGATCCAGTGTCCCCTTGATGTAACCAACTATGTATAAACCCTAGCACCCCTAGTGTCTATATAAACTAGAGGGTTTAGTCCATAGAGGCTAACAGAACAATCACCATCCTACTAGTTTAGGGTTTAGTTCCTCTGATCTCGTGGTAGATCAACTCTGTAATCCCCATATACACAAGCAATATAATCAAGCAGGACGTAGGGTATTACCTCTTAGAGAGGACCCTAACATGGGTAAATATCGTGTCCCGTGTCCCTTGTTCCCCCTCTATCTAAGATCCACAGTTCGGGACCCCCTACCTGAGATCCGTCGGCTTTGACATTGACACCTACCCCCACTTTCTAGCCTAATATGGTGTGCTTTTGTCCAATTTCGAAAATCCCCACAAAAATAGCCATACCAATCTTTTTGTGATTTGTTGGTTTGGTGAAGTTTTGTGGAATTTGATCTGTGGATTCGTTGTGTTACTAGTGGATCTACCTATCTCCCACCATCTCCACCATGAAATCCACCCCAAATCCACAAAATTTTCTTTCCCCCATGTTTTTTGAGTTCATTCTATGCCCTAGCCTGAGGCAGTTGACCTGTCCGGATCATCCGGCTCTGAACTCGGATCATCCGGACCAGCCCGGATCAGCCGAATCCACTCCCAGATCATCCGGGTTCCACTGATCAAACTGCATTTTTCCCTGAAATTTTTTCAGCCATCATCATATTTTCGTAGACCCATCTTCGACCACCACCATTCCACTTCTGCACACATGTTGACATACCTAGTCACACCACCGCTTTCCATTACCACCATTTGACATTTGCTTTGAGATCTTGAGTTGCGGCTTCCGTTTCCTAACGTATTTTGGCTACTCAGGGACAGTTCATTATCGACATCACTGCCACTCATCTTCGCCATGGACTCGTCATCGACACAAGCACTTCACCTTCATATAACCATCAAGCGTAAGAAAGGACGGTAACCTCGATGACATCTTTGGATACTTCCCCTTGCCATTGCATTGTTAACCCCGAGCCCATTTTGTGTCACTTTCCTATCGAGACTAGCCATTTGAGTATTGTCCGGCAATGTTACGTGTGCACATGAGTGATCATCGATTCCATTGCATACATACCTTATATAGGTATCATCACATCATCTCTTGTGTCACAAGAGTGTTCCCGCATATACACAATAGCTATCTTGGCTCGAGCATTTTGCATAAGTGGCCAAAGAAAAATATCAAAAGAGCAAGAAAAGCTTTTAAGCAAAAGAAAGGATAAGCAAAGAGATTTTAAGCAAGTGCCATGGCATCATATCATATTGCATATAAATTGCCATACTCGATCATCTTGGATCATTGTGAGAAAACTCACTGGAACATCATACATATAGCATACTTGGGATAGAAGTTGTTGCATTTTTGCTTTGTAGGTTGTGCACAAGTATCGTATTCGCCTATTGCGTAATCATGCTAGCATCTCTCTAGTGTTGTGCAACAAGAGCATTTTCCATGGATTCCACATTTTGAGCTCATTCCTTGGTTGCATGACCCCATTTATCTATCCGTGTGTGTGTTTCCGTGTGCCGCATATTGCTTTGGTATACTTGCTACACTTGCGAATTTGCAAATCCCTTTCAACATTGTTGAATCTTGCTAAAAATTGCATAAATTTTGTGCCACCGTACTCACTAAGCTACTCCAAAAGTTTTACTTGTGTAGGTGTGAGAATCGATAAGATCCGATACCAATTGTGCTACTTCCATATTACTACATTGAGTGATCATTGATCCATCTTCAACACCGGATAAGGTACATTGGTCTAGTTCTTTCCTTTCTTCCACTCACATATTTTGCTTGAGATGATGGATAGTCCAAGTAATTCTACCAACCCACTCTTCATCGAGCAAGAAGAGGAGCCCGGCAACTATGACACCAATACTCAACTATTCGGAGTGCATAGATCTTTGCACCAAGCATTGGGCGACCGCATCGATCAACTCACCACCGACTTGAGATAATCCGAAGAACGAACAAGAGACTACTTCGACACATCAATATCAACTCTCAAGGACGATATTCGAGCCATGATGGTCAACCGCTATTCTACAACGTCCTCGTCATCAAGACAGCGACACTCACGCTGAAACTATTCAGACACATCTTTGGGTTCAAGTCACTCAAGACCCTGTTCGCATCGGCGTTAAGATCATGAAGATCATGACGATCATCAAGCTCCACAAAACCCATTTCATGGCAATGGTTTACAAGACCGTCTCTGGGAACATGAACGACATCGTCGACAAGCTAATGATCCTATGGTCCAAGAGCAAGCTCCAGTATGCCAAGATCATCAAGTAAACCAAGATGGTGACGCCCTTCAATAAGAGCAGCAACACTGCGAAGAACAAGCGCTAGAAGCTCAATGTGCCCTACGCGAATCCACGCAGGTTGGTCAATGAACGAAACCGCTGTGTGCGCGAACAAGAAGATGCCCTCCCTTGAGAGCGACAAGAAGAATCCACCCGCCATGAGGAGCGCCAAGAAATGAGGAACCGCGCAAGAATTCCACGACCTCAACCTCAAGCTAATCAAGTGGAGCACGAGGAGCAAGCGGCTCAAGACCCTCCACCATGGCAAGAGCGTCATCCCTTCGACAACAACATAATGAAGAGCAACACTACGATAAGCTCAAGTTCACCATGCCTAAGTTCTCCAGAAGCAATGGTCCCGAAGACAACCTTTCATGGGCATTGAAGGTCAACAAGATCTTTCGCTTACACAACTATGAAGAAGAGTAGAAAATTGCCATGACATCGCTTGAGTTCCAAGACTATATACTCATTTTGTGGGAGCAAGTCATTGAGAGGCGAGAAGCAAAAGGTGACCCACCAATCACAACATGGAATCAAATGAAGGATTTCTTGCAAGCGCATTTTGTACCCATGTACACGTACTATATTCACGACCTCTTCAAGAAATTGCAACTCCTCAAGCAAGGCACCAAGTCCGTTGAAGAGTATTACAAGGAAATGGAGATTGACATGATTTGAGCCAATGTCATAGAAGACGAGGAGCAAACTATGGCATGATTCTTGAATTGCCTCAACCATCCTATCAAGAAGATTGTGGATTTCCAACCGTACTCGAACCTCCTCGAGCTAGTGCACCAAGCTACCAAGGCGGAGCCACAAGCACAATATGAATACAAATACGCCAAGTACTCTTCCAAGACCTATGGTTCATACAATCAAGCTTCAACGACTACAACTCCTTCTACCTCGACGAAACCTACACCAAGCAATGGCGAAAAGTCAAGTTACAAGAAAACTTTGACATCTTCAAGTCGTCCTCCTACTACAAGCAACTTCAAGCCGAGAGATTCATCATCAACAACTCCACTAGATGAGACTGTCAAGACGAGTTCCATCAGATGCTTCACATGTCAAGGCCGAGGCCACAAACATTTGAGTGCTCCACTCGGCGCACCATGATCACCAATGACGACGACACCTATGACTCGATGAGTGAGGAATAAATGGAAGCACTTGAGCACGTGGCCATGCATCGGCGAGTGAATGAAGATGAAGACGATCAAGTCTTTTGTGACAATGAATTGATCCCTGCTCCTGTTGTCTCCAAGGTTTTGACACTTCAACACCAACAAGATAAAGACCAACATTTGCCACATCTTCCACACCAAAGCGGCCATCAATGGATGTTCCGTGAAGGTCATCATCGATGGAGGAAGTTGCCACAATTTGGCAAGTGAAGAGCTATGTTCCAAGCTACAATTGGTCAAGATGAAGCATCCTCGTCCCTACAAGGTCCAATGACCAGGGGAGTTAGGCACCATTGAAGTGGAGCACACCATTCAAGTCTCCTTCAAGATTGGCGCATACAAAGACACCTTGGAATATGATGTGGTTCCCATGTCTGTTTGCCACCTCCTTCTTGGATGACCTTGTAAATTCGACCGCGGCGTCATCCACAATGGGCGAACCAATCACTATAGCTTCAATATGAAGGTAAGGAGTACGTGCTACGATCTATGTCACCAAGTTAAGTGATTGCCAACAAGCAAGCAACCACCCATCATGGAGAGAATAGTGAGAGAGTGAGCCGCCAAAAATGAGTGAGTGCCACAAGCCAAAGATGAGTGCCTCCACGATGAGCGACAAGAAAAACTTAGTGCTTTTAGCTACCAAAAGAGAGATGAGAGAAGTGGGTGTGAGAACCCTCAAGTGTTATACACTATGTCCTAGTGTGCAAAGACGAAATGGCAAGAACTAACACCTCTCACCATCTACCTTTAATGTTGTCTAATCTATTGCAGGAATTCGCATATGTATTCCTCGATGAGCTACCTCTGGGTCTACCACCACTACCAGACATTGTACACCGCAACGACCACATCCCTAGTGCACCTTTACCGAACAAGGCACCCTACCGCATCAACCCCTAAGAAACCAAGGAAATACATAGGCAAGTACAACACCTCATTGACAATGGGCATGTATGTGAAAGCTTAAGTCCTTGTGTCGTTCTGGTTATACTTGTGCCGACGAGGGATGGTAGTTTTCGCATGTGTTATGATTGCTGACCCATAAATGTTATCACCATTCACTATAGGCATTTGAAAGGATCGAGAAGAGGGGTCTAGAGGGGGGGTGATTAGACCTTTTTTTGCGGAATCGGTGATTAGACCCTTAACAAGCAAAAGTGGCAGTTTTCAATTTCTTCTAGTTAAGGTTGAGTTAAGCATATGTTAAAGCACTCCCAATACATTTCAAGCATGCATGACAAGAGTATATGCAGCAGAAAGAATAAAGCATGCAAGTTGAAAGAAAGTAAAGGGATGGGATTGGAGTTTGCAAACGCAATGGAGACATGGATATTTTTGGCATGGTTTCGATAGGTGGTGCTATCATACATCCACGTTGATGGAGATTTCAACCCACGAAGGGTAACAATTGCGCGAGTCCACGGAGGGCTCCACCCACGAAGGGTCCATGAAGAAGCAACCTTGTCTATCCCACCATGGCCATCACCCACGAAGGACTTGCCTCACTCGGGTAGATCTTCATGAAGTAGGCGATCTCCTTGCCCTTACAAACTTCTTGGTTCAACTCCACATCATGAGAGAGTCTCCCAAGCGACACCTAAACAATCTAGGAGACACCACTCTCCAAAAGGTAATAGATAGTGTGATGATGAACTCCTTGCTCTTGTGATTCCAATGATAGTCTCCCCAACACTCAACTCTCTCTCTCTCTCAGATTTGGCTATGGTGGAAGAGGGATTCGAGTGGAAAGCAACTTGGGAAAGCTAGAAATCAAGATTCAAATGGTAGGATTCGAATCTCTTGATCTCAACACATGAGTAGGTGGTTCTTTCTCAGAAAATGTATGGTGGAAGTGTAGGCACATTCTGATGGCTCTCTCACAAATGGAGAAGGGGGTGGAGGGGTATATATAGCCTCCACACAAAATCCAACCATTACACACATTTGGCTCATCTCGGTGGGGTCGAATGGTTAAACTCACTGGCATCTATTAGTTGAAAAATGTCAACGTTAGGAATCTCGATGGGATCGAATGGAACAAATCGGTGAGACCGATGTGCTAGGGCTTAGGAAAAACATCATCTCGGAGGCGCCGATTGCATCAACTCGGTGAGACCAAAGTGAAGCAATAAGCAACAGAGAATCTATCAAGCCAACTCCGAGAAACTGATTGCATAACTCGGTGAAATCAAATAAATGCAACAAGTCACATAGTGCTTGCAAGGCCATCTCGATGAGATCAAGATCCGTATCGGTGAGACCGAACTGTTAGGGTTTCTGGCAGTGGCTATGTCATATGAACTTGGTGGCTCTAGATAGGAAGAATTTGTGGGGCCAAGTTGGAGTTTAGGGTTTTGACATGTTTGGTTGGAGAAAGTGGCTGAGGGTTTGGAGAAATATCACTAAGCACTTGAGCAAGTAAACCATTAAAGAACACCTCATCCCCTCTTAATAGTATTGGCTTCCCTATGGACTCAATGTGATCTTGGATCACTAAAATAAAGATGAAGAGTCTTGAGATTTTGCCAATCTTTGTCCTTAGCATTTTGAAGGGTTCCACATCCTCTTCTACTTGCCACTCCACTATTGAATTTATCTGAAATATACTAGATAAAACTATTAGTCCAACAAAAGATATGTTAACATTAGTTACCAAAATCACCCAGGGAGCAGTTGTGCTTTCAATCTCCCCCATTTTGGTAATTTCTGACAGCATATATCAAAGCTTCGAGTAAATGATATGAAGGGTAGTAAGTAAAGCTTCGGAAGAACATGTAACATGAATAAGCTCCCCCTACATGTATGTAGTCATGTAAAGATAAGATAGAAGAACATGTGAATGCATTGCATGACAGAGTAGGTAATGAGTTACATGTATGTTGGCTATATGCATCAGAGCAAACAATATGGTTGAAAGATGTACCTTCATGCTTATCAATCCCTCTTGCAAACAATATGTACACAAGCAAGGGATCATCATGCACATGAGTGTGATGCATATACTTACCTTGTGGTTCTTGAGCTGACTTCTGAAGAAGTAAACTTGAGAAAATAGGGTTAGATAACAGAAGAAAACTCCAAACAAGATAATTTCAAGATCCACAGGATTACCAAGACTGGGATGACATGTAATAGATGAGTACTACAAGTTAGTACTTCACTTAGATATAGACATGTCCCCAAATATTTAAATATTTGCAATAAGTCCCAAGGATTTTTCTCTCCTTAAGCATAAACTCTTCCTCCCCCTGAATCTATATTGGATAATGGGAGAAGGTAGGGTGATATAAAATCAGATCAAAAGATAAATCAATTAAAACAAAGTGAAAACCAAATCAATTATACTAACATGTCTTTCCCCTCTTAAAGATATGTGACTTCTCTCCCCTTGTTAACATGCATCTTTAGAAGAGCTTAGATGTGCTCTCTTTCTCCTTATAGGTTTGAACTGATAAGCTTTGATGTGCTCTCTTTCTCCTTATAGGTTTGAACTGATAAGCTTTGATGTGCTCTCTCTCCCCCTTTGAAATCAATTTCCAAGAAGGGAAACTTCAGGAACATGAGCCACGTATATGTGGTCCTTGCGAGACACTACAAAGCAGTATATAGCTTAAGATGCTGGCAGAGGAAAATAATCATTGAGTGGAGCTGAAAGAGATAGGCAATTTGAAATGGAAAAATGTTTTCTCAGCAGTCAAATCGGTTATGCCGATCTATTTCAATAGGTGACTCCGAGATAGCAGAGCCACTGAAGGTGCTCATTGGTAAGACCGAGTTAGTCCTTACCGGTTGTACCGGTGAACTGTGTACAAGGAAACCTTGTGTTTTGGTCTAGCCGATGGGCTTGGATTGGTGAGACCGAGTTCAACACAGAGGAAAAATTTGTCAACTCAGCTCACTTGACAAATGAAATTTAACAAAGATTTTCAGGGAATTTTCATAAGGATTTGGAATGAATTAACTCTATAAAAGATAAATTAAAACAGAGGACAAAAGAGATCTAGATGAAGTTTTTTTTGAATTAGAAGGGAAACACAATGGCAAGAAAACATGAAATGGAAATACAAAATACAAACAACATTAGAGAACTTCATTTAGAGATGGTCGGCGACAAAGTCACCTATGTTAGAGTATATTGACTTAGGAGTCAAGTGAGATCACTTGATCATATGTCATACTCATCGTTCAAGCTCAAAATGGGGTTGCCATTTTTCTTGTAAGCATTTTGATGTATTCACATCTTGTTGAGTTGTTTTAACTCATGACTTGGAGCAAAGCTTCTCTAAGATGGAATGACATACCTTGGGTTGTGGTGTTGATCTTGATCATGTAGTTGAACTTATGTTGGATGCTCAAGGTTGGTGTAGATCATCTAGAGTTGGGAGCACCCTTTGAGGTTGAAGTTTATCTTCCTACATGGGTTAGTCTTGCAAGGAATAGCACTTGTGTATCCAAATTGACAATCATGAAATGTGACATATTAAAATAGTCAAAGTATATGTTGAGTGAGTTTATGCTTCCTTGAATCCAACATCCAAACCATAGACTCTTGGTGATATAGAAATTGCTCAAGATGTGAGTGACTTGCAATATCCTAGTTTGAGCCTTATGCAAGTACCTACATGGGTTAGATAACATGCAAGGGTGCAAGTATATATCCAAGACAAATGACCATCATCATAAGAGAAACCTCAATGATTAGTCACAAAGGCTCATGCCTTGCATGTATCCAAATGGAATATCTATTCCAAGTTTGAGGCATCGATGATATTCAATTATCCTCTCAAACGGCAAAATATGTTTTCATCAAGAGGTTTGGTGAATATATCCGCTAATTGCTTATCAGCACGAACATGCTTAAGATTGATGTCTCCTTCAGCAACATGATCACGAATGAAATGATGAAAAACTTCAATATGCTTAGTTTGGGAATGTTGCACGAAATTGTGAGCAATATTAACAGCACTCTCATTGTCACAAAGCAATGGGACATGTTTCACATGTATCCCATAATGTTTAAGAGTTTGGGTCATCTAAAGTAATTGAGCACAACTTGATCCAGCGGCAATGTATTCTGCTTCTGCGGTGGATAAGGACACCGAGTTTTGTTTCTTGGAGATCCAGGAGACAAGGGATCTACCAAGAAATTGACAAGTACCCGAAGTGGACGTCCTATCAACCTTGTCACTGGCATAGTCCGAGTCGGAATAGCCAACAAGATCGAAAGATGACCTCTTAGGATACCATATGCCAAAGTTTGGTGTATGAATTGAATATCCCACTATCCTTTTCACGGCCTTAAGATGACACTCTTTAGGAGCCGCTTGATATCGTGCACACATGCACATACTTAGCATAATATCGGGACGGGAGGCACATAGATATAACAATGAACCAATCATAGAACGGTAAACCTTTTGGTCAACCGGTTTGCCTTCCTTAGTCAAGTCAAGATGTCCACTATTAGGCATGGGTGCTTTCATACCTTTGCTTTATTGTATGTTGAACTTCTTGAAAAGATCTTTGGTATACTTTGTTTGTGAGAAAAATGTACCTTCCTTAGTTTGCTTGATTTGCAACCCAAGGAAAGATTTGAGTTCACTCATCATAGACATCTCAAACTTCTTTGACATTAGCCTTCCAAACTTTTCACTGAAATGGGGGTTAGTAGAACCAAATATGATATCATCCACATAAATTTGGCACACAACTAATTCACCATTAACCCTTTTCGTAAACAGTGTAGAATAATTTTTCCCAATTTCAAAGCCTTTTCAACAAGAAACTTAGTCAAGCATTTATACCAAGCTCTAGGAGCTTGTTTAAGACCATAAAGAGCTTTGTGAAGTTTGTAGACATGATTAGGTTTCTTGGGATTAACAAAGCTGGGAGGTTGTAACATAAAATTCCTCCTCAATTCGACCCTTTATAAAAGCACTTTTAATGTTCATTTGGTATAAAGTGATATCATGATGATTGGCATAAGCAAGTAAAATGCGAATGGACTCAAGTCTACCAATGGGGGCATATGTCTCGTGATGTCGCTTGAAGCTATGTCGGTATTTCCCCAAAGAGGAAGGGATGATGCAGCATAGCAGCGGTAGGTATTTACCTTAGATATGAAACCAAGGTTATTGAACTAGTAGGAGAACCAAGCAACACAACGTAAACAACCCCTGCACACAGATAACAAATCCTCGCAACCAGACGTGTTAAAGGGGTTGTCAATCCCTTTTGGTAACGGTGCCAGAAATTGGTGTGACACGGGGGAAAGTTGTAATAGACTGAATAAATAGTTCGCAAATAAAATAAAGTGCAGCAAAGTATTTTAGGGTTTTTGGATTAATAGATCTGAAAATAAATGCAAGGGAAAAGTATATCACAAAGGCAAATATATGAGAAAGAAGACCCGGGGGGCCGTACGTTTCACTAGTGGCTTCTCTCAAGAAAAATAGCAAAGCGGTGGGTGAACAAATTACTGTTGGGCAATTGACAAAACTTCAAATACTCATGAATATATCCAGGCAATGATCATTATATAGGCATCACGTCCAAGATTAGTAGGCTGACTCCTGCCTGCATCTACTACTATTACTCCACACATCGACCGCTATCCAGCATACATCTAGTGTATTAAGTTCATGGAGAAACGGAGTAATGCAATAAGAACGATGGCATGATGTAGACAAGATCTATCTATGTAGAGATAGACCCCATCATTTTATCCTTAGTAGCAATGTCGGTGCACAAAAGGAGGGGTCCTATTTTGTACCCCTTTACCTGTGCGCAGGCAGTTGGAGCCACGCGTGCAGCCACACCTAGCGGAGCAAAGGAAGGAAGCAAAGCCACAAGACCACCAGAGCAATGCCAAGCCAGAAACATGAAGATCAGAAGGGCGACGTGAGCTCCCCCCCGGCAAGGCCCTTGCCGGGGCGGCCTCCACAGCCCCGGCAAGAACCTTTCCGGGGCAACTTGCCCAACACCAGCAGAGCCACCACCCTTGAGCCCAAGAGTTCCAACACCATCAACCACTTTGGAACGAGGCTCGGGAGGCACCTCCATGGTGGCATGCAGATCTTTGTGGAGACCAGAAGCAGACAAGACTAGATGACAACCAGAAGACGACGATCCTCGGCAAGATCCTTGCCAAAGATACCCACGAGACCCCGGAAAGACCCTTGCTGGGGACGACCACGACGCCACGGCAAGACCCTTTCCGGGGGGCCCGGCAAGACTCTTGCCGAAAACATCCGCGGGGCCGCAGCCAGACCCACATCTGCCAAGACTCCACTGTTGTTCCCATGCAGCTGCCAGCCCACAAGCTAGGCAGGCACCTGCGTGGCGACGTGAAGCCTTTAGGCCGACTCGGCAAACACCTGCGTGGTGGCATGCAGATCTTCGTGAAGACTCTGCCACCGCACCAACTCAGCAGCCAGCCAGCATGGCACTACACGCCTCGTCAATTCAAACGCGCGTCGAAGCCAGGTGAAGCGGCGACATCTGGGACGAGCTTCCTTTGCTGTCCCCGATAAAACAAGAAGGGCACATCAGTAGCACATTAATTGTGTTTGTCCTACAGTGCAAGAGATAGACTCGACTACTGTATAGCTTTCCACCTCCTGTGTGCCACTTTGGCAGCCCCTTTGACTATAAAAGGAGGCCCGCGACGTACTGAGGGAGGATTCGGAATTTTTGGACCCTGCACGCCTTGTAGCTAGTCCAAGAACACCAGATAAACAGGAACCAATAGGAGTAGGGTATTACGCGTCACTTGTAGCCTGAACCTAGATAATCCCTCCGCATTAATCTCTCAATCCCGCTCTTTCCACAACCCCGCGCCCGCCAACCGTAGCAAAAAAGGATTCCTCGTGATCCCGTAGGTGTCGTTTCCCCCGACATCTTTGGCGTGCCAGGTAGGGGGTGCAAGCCGTGGAAATCTGGTTTTGGAGCCGATGCGACGACTCTTTCATGGGGATGGCTCGAAGGGAGAAGGCGACGTCGATCGGGCGCCCTCTGGTGCCGTCCGCAGCTTCGACAGTCATCCGTGTGACCCCGAAAAGATAAGTCATGCAAAATTTTGGCTAATTTCATTTATATGAGTCTGTCCTCCTTGAAAGATCTCTTTGCTTGTATGGGAAACATGCGCGCAATGAGACCCTTCCGCTTTTAGCAATGCCCTTGTCTCTATCTCGAGTCCGCTCGACAGTTTTTGCGGCCGCGCTGAGAACGGCAAGGTGGCCTACCCGCTACCAGTCGTGCTCTTGTCCTGTTTCGAGTCCGCTCGACAATTCAAGCGACCGCACTGGGAGCGGCAAGGTGGTTTGCCCGGCAGCAAGCGCCCTCCTGGCAGGGTGCTAAGGATCCGTCCTCAAAGCACCACGGCATGGGTTTACGCGCCGGCAGCCTTATCTCACCAAGTGTAGGGTGCAAACATACAAAGAAAGATCTAACGGGAAGATAGCATGCATGATATTGAAGTACTGTAGAGTTATATTACATCAAATAATCGCTACAGTTCTAACTTAAGATAAAACTGTCTTGTTCTTGAACTCGCAGCGCCAACCAGAAATGAGGTGCCTAGTCCCGGCGCTGGCCCTCCACCCTCTCAACTCCATCGACGCAGCTGATGATGGGCCTGATACGCTCCTTGAGCACTGCGAGGTCCGCCTCCTCCGGCAAGCTCTCCAACGCGTCGGCAAAGTTGATGAAGGGGTTCTAGAACGCCACCTTGGTGAGTACCTTGGTCAGGGCGCCCCGGCAGAGCCTTCGGGACTCGCTCGCTAGATAAGTTGCCCGGTTGGAGCGGAGCTGCTCCAGGGCTCCAAGAACACCCTCGAAGAATAGGGTCAATCTAGCGTTGGGACTCACGTTTGGCTCCGGGAGGTACCTCACATTTGGCATCCCCATGGCAGCCAGCTTTGTGGTGATCCTGCCGGCGACGTCAGCGAGGCGGCTGACCCAACGGTTTATGCTCTCCACATACTCCTTGTGTTTGGCAGCATCATCCCTCTGCATCTGCCTCTCCTCCTACATGCCCTTGGTCAGGGTCTCTTCCCGGGCCCTGACCTTTGAAAGCGTCCCCTCAAGGCCCTCCAGCTTCAGCTTCAGGTCATTGATGGTGTCGTTGGCCTTGGACAGCAGCTCGCCTTGCCAAGGACTGTGGCATGTGCCTCCGCCAGAGTGCCGTTGGCCACATCCTTCTCCTTCGTTAGCTTAAGGACCCATTCCTTTAGCCCATCCCGCTCCACCTCTAGCTCCGCCACCCTGCCGGCATGGACCAGGGCTTGAGCATTGAGTGCCTCCTTGTGCCTCTGCTCCAGCTCCTGGTTCTGCTGTGCGTCGTGCTTCTCGACCTCCTCGTCCTTGCCACGGAGTGTGGCGGCGAGCACCTCCTCACGAGCGGCAAGGTCCTCCTCCTGGGAGTTCACCTCGGCCTGGTGCTGGTGTTGGGCGGCCTGTTCCCTTGCCGCCTCCTGGGATTTCTCGATGTCAGCCTGCTTCAGGATGAGCTCCTGTCTGTGCTCAGCCAATAGATCATGAGCGACCTTCAGTTCATCATGGGCCTGGCGGAACCAGGCCTGCGTCTCAGCGACGCGCTCCTCGAGGTCCACCTCCGCTTTTTCCACTGCCGCCATCCTGGACTTCGCCTTGTCTAGGCGGGCACGGTGAAGCGCCTGGAGCTTCTGAAAGTTGACGCTCATGGCCCGGAGGAGCTGCTCCTCTTGGGAACCACCGCCATCGGTGCTCGGTTCGTCAACAACCTCAAGCCCCGCGGTGGATGAACAGGTCATCGCCCACCTTCATATACTTGCTCGAGCCAGAGGCAGCCGAGGATGAAGGTTGATCGTCGACCAACCCCTCCCCGGCAGGCCCCTTGCCGGCCTCCCCGGCAGGCCCCTTGCCGGCCTCTTCAGTGGCGGTCTTGGCGGCCTCCTCGGCGGCAATCTTGTTGGCCTCGTCCTCGGTGTCCCTGGTGACCTCCTCGATGACGGTGTTGGTATCCTCCTGGGCCGCCGAGAAAGGGTCTGGATACCAAGAAGGTGAATGAGACAGAGCCAAGACCAAGATTCAAAAAGAAGGAGAAGGAACAAGGATGAGAAGCAAACCACTTACCCGCACTGGGCTGGGAAGAAGTGGCGCCTTCCCCGCCAACATTCGTTGCCGGGACAGAACCACCGGCACCCAAGCTCGCTTCCTCCTCCTCCATATGTATGGGCTCGGTGGTCGATGCCCTTAGCGGGGACGCCTCTTTGGGCAGCGTAGTCGAGGGGGGCAACGTGTTCGGGGTGGCCCTCGGCGGCTCCTCCTGCAAACCCGGCAAGGTCAGCATCAAAGATTCACACCGCAACGCTCATCAGTGAAGGAGTGAGTGGCGGACTCACGTTGGGGGCTGAAGCGAGGGCTGCGTTGAGGGCTGCTGCCCGGGCTTCTCTCCACCAACAGAGGCGTATGCGGGGTACCTGCCGGGGGCTTGTCGCCCGCTAAGGCCTTGGCCCTCTTCGCCACTCTCTGCACCAGCGTCTCCGTGTCCCTGTGAAGATGACACCAAATCAAAGGAACATAACACATGCGTAAGGTCAGGAAGTGATGGGGGCAGAATACTTACTCATCCTCCACCTCCTCCTCCGCTAGCTTCCTCTTCCTTGCCGGGCTGAAGGACCCGAGGTCGAACTCGACCTCCAGGGTGCCGTCCGAAGGAGGAGGAGAAGGGGACGCGGTCCGCTGCCGCTTGGACGAGGAAGAAGCAGTTGTTGTCCTCTTCGCCACTGTGGCCTTCATCGCCTTCTTTGCTGCCACGGCCTTCATGGCCCTCGTCTCTCGCACGGGCTGTCCCTAGGCCGGCTGCCGCTGCGTGATCCTGCTGGGCCGGACCGGCTTGCCAGAGGAAGCCCTCCGCAGGATGCGCCGCCTCCCCATGGTCGGGGATCGTTCACCTCGACCTCCTTTTCGGACGATTCATCGCCCACGTCTTCCACGAGGGGAGCCTCATCGCCGGCGCCACTGGCCTTCCCGGAAGACTTCGCCCACTGGGCGAGCTCCCTCTCCTTCACGGCCGCATCGGCCTCATCCTCCACGCCACCAGTGCTGCCGGCCTCCCTCGCGAGCGCCGCCTCCGCCCGCCCTAGCAGCGATGTAGTCCAGCTCTGCCTTGGTGGTGTCCTAGATGAGCAGCGGCTCGTCGTGGACATAAGCCTCCAACAAGGTGTTGAAGAACTCCTGCACCCTCTCCATTGGCGGCTCGGCCCAGGCCGGGTCAAGGCCTTGTGCGTTGAAGTCTGGCATCATCGCAATGATGTCGGACTAGCGACAGTTGTTGCTCAGCAGGACCACTCCCATCGGCTACCCAAACAGTGGCCCCTTGACGGCCTTGCCGGCCTTCGCGACCCTGTCGGTCCTCTCAGCCCTGCCGTCGTTGCCCACATCGAGCTGAAAGAGCCTTTGACAGAAATGGGCATGCCCCATCAGTGTGAAGTTGTGCTTCAGGCCAGGGCGGAGCCTCATGACGTCGGCCGCATTCCTGAAGTCCCAGGCTGGCCTCCCGTTGTTGTGCAACGGGGCGATTTGGCGACGGATGAAGTCCACCCCAATCATCTCAAGGGTGAGCCCGACCGCAGTGAGGCGATGGATCCAGGTGGTGGCGACCGAGAGCTTCTTGTCATTGGCGTCGAGGTCGCTCCAATCTGCGCGACGGGTCGGCGGGCTCTGACTAACCGGACAAAACTCATGCGGGTCCTCCTCCTCGATCCAGCACCACCGGCTCCACCACTCGTCCCACCTCTCCTTCTGGGAACCCTCCGGATACATGCCTTTCTCCTGGGTCCTCGATCCAGGCGATGCTCCCGGAGATGGCGCCCCCTGGTTGGAGGCGAGGAGAGAAGTAGTGGCGGAAGAGCGCCGTGCAAGGGAGCACTGATAACCCACAAGTATAGGGGATCAATTGTAGCCTCTTTCGATAAGTAAGAGTGTCCAACCCAACGAGGAGCTCAAGGTAGAACAAATATTCCCTCAAGTTCTATCGACCACCGATACAACTCTACACACGCTTGACGTTCGCTTTACCGGAAACAAGTATGAAACTAGAAGTAGTTTGTAGGTGTTTTTGGATAAGCTTGCAAGAAAGTAAAGAGCACGTAAATAAAACTAGGGGCTGCTTAGATAAAGACACAACTAAATTAGTTTTAATAGAGAGATTTTGTCAACAAGAAAGTTATTTGTCCCTAGGCAATCGATAACTAGACCAGTAATCATTATTGCAATTTTATTTGAGGGACATGCATAAGCTAACATACTTTCTCTACTTGGATCATATGCACTTATGATTGGAACTCTAGAAAGCATCCGCAACTACTAAAGATTCATTAAGGTAAAACCCAACCATAGCATTAAAGTATCAAGTCCCCTTTATCCCATACGCAAACAACCTACTTACTCGGGTTTGTGCTTCTGTCACTCACGCCACCCACCATAAGCAAATCATAAGCATATTGCAAACCCTACAGCGGGAATCCCTCACGCTTGTGCGACACGGAGAGCACCGTAGGACAGCACCAATAATAAAACATACAACTCAAACCAATCTTGATCATCAAATAGCCATTAGGACAAAACAGATCTACTCAAACATCATAGGATAGCCATACATCATTGGGAAATAATATATAGCGTTGAGCACCATGTTTAAGTAGAGATTATAATGGGTAAGAGAGAGGTTACACCGCTGCATAGAGGGGGGAAGAGTTGGTGATGATGGCGGTGAAGTTGTTGGTGAAGATGGCAGTGATGATGATGGCTCCGGCAGCGCTCCGGCGCCACCGGAAGCAAGGGGGAAGAGGGCCCCCCTTCTTCTTCTTCTTCCTTGACCTCCTCCCTAGATGGGAGAAGGGTTTCCCCTCTGGTCCAATGCTCCCATGGCGTGGGAGGGGCGAGAGCCCCTCTGAGATTGGATCTATCTCTCTGTCTCTCTCTGGTTCTGCGTTCTCCCTGGCTCCGTTTCACCGTTTCGTGTATATATGGAGATCCGTAACTCCGATTGGCCTGAAACCTTCGCCATGATTTTTTTTCCGAATATTAGCTTTCTTGCGGAAAAGAAGAGCGTCAACTGCCTTACGGTGGGCTCACGAGGGTAGGGGGCACGCTGTAAGGGGGGGGGCGCCCCCCTGCCTCGTGACCACCTCGGGCACTGGTTCGTGTTGATTTTCCTTCCGAATTTTCCATATTTTCGAAAAATAAGCTCTGTCCGTTTTTATCCTGTTTGGACTCCGTTTGATATGGATATTCTGCGAAACCAAAAACATGCAACAGACAGGAACTGGCACTGGGCACTGGATCAATATGTTAGTCCCAAAAATAGTATAAAAAGTTGCCAAAAAGTATATGAAAGTTGAATAATATTAGCATGGAACAATCAAAAATTATAGATACGACGGAGACGTATCAGCATCCCCAAGCTTAATTCCTGCTCGTCCTCGAGTAGGTAAATGATAAAAAAGATAATTTTTGATGTGGAATGCTACCTAGCATAATCTTGATCATATGTCTAATCATGGCATGAATATTAAGACACGAGTGATTCAAAGCAATAATCTATCCTTTGACATAAAACAATAATACTTCAAGCATACCAACCAAGCAATTATGTCTTATTGAAATAACATAGCCAAAGAAAGCTCATCCCTACAAAATCATATAGTCTGGCTATGCTCCATCTTCACCACACAAAGCATTCACATCATGCACAACCCCGATGACAAGCCAAGCAATTGTTTCATACTTTGACGTTTCTCAAACCTTTTCAACTTTCACGCAATACATGAGCGTGAGCCATGGACATAGCACTATAGGTGGAATAGAATATGATGATGGGGGTTATGTGGAGAAGACAAAAAAGGAGAAAGTCTCACATTAACTAGGCATATCAACGGGCTATGGAGATGCCCATTAATAGATATCAATGTGAGGAGTAGGGATTGCCATGCAACGGATGCACTAGAGCTATAAGTATATGAAAGCTCAAACTGAAACTAAGTGGGTGTGCATCCAACTTGCTTGCTCATGAAGACCTAGGGCATTTGAGGAAGCCCATCGTTGGAATATACAAGCCAAGTTCTATAATGAAAATTCCCACTAGTATATGAAAGTGATAACTCAAGAGACTCTCTATATGAAGAACATGGTGCTACTTTGAAGCACAAGTGTGGTAAAAGGATAGTAACATTGCCCCTTCTCTCTTTTTCTCTCATTTTTTTGTTTTTTTCTTTTATTTTGGGCCTTCTCTTTTTTTCTTTTGGCCTTTCTCTTTTTTTTCCGGAGTCTCATCCCGACTTGTGGGGGAATCATAGTCTCCATCATCCTTTCCTTACTGGGGCAATGCTCTAATAATGATGATCATCACACTTTTATTTACTTACAACTCAATATTACAACTCGATACTAGAACAAAGATATGACTCTATATGAATGCCTCCGGTAGTGTACCGGGATGTGCAATGATCTAGCGTAGCTATGACATCAAAAAATGGACAAGCCATGAAAACATCATGCTAGCTATCTTACGATCATGCAAAGCAATATGAAAATAAATGCTCAAGTCATGTATATGATGATGATGGAAGTTGCATGGCAATATATCTCGGAATGGCTATGGAAATGCCATGATAGGTAGGTATGGTGGCTGTTTTGACGAAGATATAAGGAGGTTTATGTGTGATAGAGCGTATCATATCACGGGGTTTGGATGCACCGGCGAAGTTTGCACCAACTCTCGAGGTGAGAAAGGGCAATGCACGGTACCGAAGAGGCTAGCAATGATGGAAGGGTGAGAGTGCGTATAATCCATGGACTCAACATTAGTCATAAAGAACTCACATACTTATTGAAAAAATCTATTAGTCATCGAAACAAAGTACTACGCGCATGCTCCTAGGGGGATATATTGGTAGGAAAAGACCATCGCTCGTCCCCGACCGCCACTCATAAGGAAGACAATCAATAAACACCTCATGCTCCGACTTCGTTACATAACGGTTCACCATACGTGCATGCTACGGGACTTGCAAACCTCAACACAAGTATTTCTCAATTTCACAATTACTCAACTAGCATGACTCTATATCACCATCTTTATATCGCAAAACTATTGCAAGGAATCAAACATATCATATTCAGTGATCTACAAGTTTATGTAGGATTTTATGACTAACCATGTGAATGACCAGTTCCTGTCATCTCTCTAAATAGATATAAGTGAAGCAAGAGAGTTTAATTCTTTCTACAAAAGATATGCCCGTGCTCTAACAAATATAAGTGAAGCAAAAGAGCATTCTACAAATGGCGGTTGTCTAAGTGAAGAGAAACAGCAATCCAAACTTCAAATGATATAAGTGAAGCACATGAAGCATTCTATAAAGCCATACTCAAAAGATATAAGTGAAGTGCAAAGAGCATTCTATAAATCAACCAAGGACTATCTCATACCAGCATGGTGCATAAAAAGAAAATAAAAACCTAAATGCGAAAGACGCTCCAAGACTTGCACATATCGCATGAACGAAACGAATCCAAAAACATACCGATATTTGTTAAAGAAAGAGGGGATGCCTCCCCAGCATCCCCAAGCTTAGACGCTTGAGTCTCCTTGAATATTTACTTGGGTTGCCTCGGGCATCCCCAAGTTTGAACTCTTTCCTCTCTTCTTTCTTCTCACATCGAGACCTTCTCAATCATCGAACACTTCATCCACACAAAACTTCAACAGAAAACTCGGTAAGATCCGTTAGTATAATAAAGCAAACCACTACTCTAGTACTATTGCAAACCAATTCATATTTTTTTTTGCATTGTGTCTACTGTAATATAACTTTTCGATGGCTTAATCCGCTGATATAAATTGATAGTTTCATCAAAACAAGCAAACTATGCATCAAAACAGAATCTGTCTAAAACAGAACAGTCTGTAGCAATCTGAACATTCACCATACTTCTGATACTTGAAAAATTCTGCCAAAATTAGGAAAAATAAACCATTTGTACAGAAAGACAGTGCAAAAATAATCAAAACCATTTGACGTTCCAGTAAAAAATGAAAAATCATGCACTACAGCCAAAGTTTCTGTCCTGCACCGCACAAACCAACAAGCATCGTAAACATCCTAAAGGCAAACCTTGGCACATTATTTTTATAATACAATGGAATTGTACAAGGGAATAATTATTTTTATTGAAAATTTTCTGTAATCAAGATTCACAAAGTTTCCATGAGCATGAACAAAATTCAAGGCTAGCTCCCACTTCAACAATGCTTGTCTTTCTCACTTTCACTTTTCTTTTTGAAAAAGCTTTCGGTTCCCCTCTTTATTTTTATTGTTTTTATACTATATAAAAGCACTCAACAGAAATAAATGACTCTCCAAAACTTCTGGGTTGTCTCCCTGGCAGCGCTTTCTTTAAAGCCGTTAAGCTAGGCATATAGTGCTCAAGTAGTGAATCCACCCGGATCCCAAGGTATATCAAAGCCAATTTTAATTAGCAATGATTTGGCATTTAGTAGTGAGCACAAAGCAACATATATCAAGCAATGGCGAAGTCTAACTCTCTTTCTATGCATCGGCATGTCATAAAAGAACAATTCATGCACACCCAGTAAAGGCCAATGTATAGTATAAACAGTTTCTTGCAATTTTATAGTATTGGAAACATAGAGAGGTGGAGATATAGTTCCTCTCTCATAATAATTGCAAGTAGGAGCAGCAAGCACATGCATATTATATCTATCAAAATCATCATGTGCAACGGTAAAAAGCAACCCATCAATATAATCCTTAATAAGTACAAACTTCTCCGATATAGTGTAGTTGGGAGAATTTAAAAAGATAATAGGACTATCATGCGTGGGTGCAATAGCAAAAATTTCATGTTTAACATAAGGAACTATAGCAAGTTCATCTCCATAAGCATAATTCATATTGGCATCTTGGCCACAAGCATAGCAAGCATCATCAAAAAGGGATATTTCAAAAGAATCAACGAGATCATAACAGTCATCATAGCAATCATCCTTCGGTAAGCACGAAGGGAATTTAAACAATGTATGAGTTGAAGAGTTACTCTCATTAGAAGGTGGGCACGGGTAGCTAATCCGCTCTTCCTCCTTTTGTTCTTCACTCTCCTCATCATCTTTTTCATCCAATGAGCTCACAGTTTCATCAATTTCTTCTTCCATAGACTCCTGCAAAATATTAGTTTCTTCTTGGGCAGTAGAGTACTCCTCAATATATTGTTTAACATAGGCATTAGAAGCATAATTCTCATAACAATATTCAAGTATGGAAAAAAATTCAGATTTGTAAAGAGTAGCATCATACTTTTCAATCAAAGAAGCAATTTCAAAAGCACCCTTAAAAGCAACAAATTCTTCAATTTGTTGAACATCATAGTAACTATAAGCACCTTTAGCATACGAAGATACGATTCCATTATCACTAAACTCACATTGGTAGGGAAGGTGTTTCTTAGGGTTTTCAGAACAACAAGTAAAATCATAATAATAGCATAAATTCCAAGCATAGCATTGCATAGTATTAATTTTATGCTGTAAAAGTTTCCCTTTTTGAGATATACGGTGTCGCACATAACAAGCATGCTCATCTAAAGATTTGCCCTCAACTAAGCTAGTTGGGGTTTCAGCATGAGCACATAGGGATCGAAGATGATCCAAGTAATAAGCTTCAGCAGTGTGATAGATTTTGATTGGTTCTTCAACCATTGGTTCAGTAGGTACAACTAATTTTTTTGGTATTTTGCGTTTCCTACCCATAACTAAAGATAGGAAACAACTAAGAACAACAAATAAAAATTACTTAGTGATAAAGCAAACAAGCACACACGAGAATATTCACCCCACGCTATTGCTCCCCCGCAACGGCGCCAGAAAAAGGTCTTGATAACCCACAAGTATAGGGGATCAATTGTAGCCTGTTTTGATAAGTAAGAGTGTCGAACACAACGAGGAGCTAAAGGTAGAACAAATATTCCCTCAAGTTCTATCGACCACCGATACAACTCTACGCACGCTTGATGTTCGCTTTACCGGAAACAAGTATGAAACTAGAAGTACTTTGTAGGTGTTTTTGGATAAGCTTGCAAGAAAGTAAAGAGCACATAAATAAAACTAGGGGCTGCTTAGATAAAGACACAACTAAATTAGTTTTAATAGAGAGCTTTTGTCAACAAGAAAGTTATTTGTCCCTAGGCAATCGATAACTAGACCGGTAATCATTATTGCAATTTTATTTGAGGGAGAGGCATAAGCTAACATACTTTCTCTACTTGGATCATATGCACTTATGATTGGAACTCTAGCAAGCATCCACAACTCCTAAAGATTGATTAAGGTAAAACCCAACCATAGCATTAAAGTATCAAGTCCCCTTTATCCCATATGCAAACAACCTACTTACTCGGGTCTGTGCTTCTGTCACTCACGCCACCCACCATAAGCAAATCATAAGCATATTGCAAACCCTACAGCGGGAATCCCTCACGCTTGCGCGACACGGAGAGCACCATATGGCAGCACCAATAATAAAACATACAACTCAAACCAATCTTGATCATCAAATAGCCATTAGGACAAAACAGATCTACTCAAACATCATAGGATAGCCATACATCATTGGGAAATAATATATAGCGTTGAGCACCATGTTTAAGTAGAGATTACAATGGGTAAGAGAGAGGTTACATAGCTGCATAGAGGGGGGAAGAGTTGGTGATGATGGCGGTGAAGTTGTTGGTGATGATGGCGGTGATGATGATGGCCCCGACAGCGCTCCGGCGCCACCGGAAGCAAGGGGGAAGAGGGCCCCCCTTCTTCTTCTTCTTCCTTGACCTCCTACCTAGATGGGAGAAGGGTTTCCCCTCTGGTTCTTGGCTCCCATGGCGTGGGAGGGGCGAGAGCCCCTCCGAGATTGGATCTATCTCTCTGTTTCTCTCTGGTTCTGCGTTCTCCCCTGGCTCTGTTTCACCGTTTCGTGTATATATGGAGATCCGTAACTCCGATTGGCCTGAACCTTCGCCGTGATTTTTTCCCGAATATTAGCTTTCTTGCGGCAAAAGAAGAGGATCAACTGCCTTACGGTGGGCTCATGAGGGTAGGGGGCGCACCCTAAGGGGGGGGGCGCACCCCTGCCTCGTGACCACCTCAGGCACTGGTTCGCGTTGATTTTCCTTCCGAATTTTCCATATTTTCCAAAAATAAGCTCCGTCCGTTTTTATCCCGTTTGGACTCCGTTTGATATGGATATTCTGCGAAACCAAAAACATGCAACAGACAGGAACTGGCACTGGGCCTGGATCAATATGTTAGTCCCAAAAATAGTATAAAAAGTTGCCAAAAAGTATATAAAAGTTGAATAATATTGGCATGGAACAATCAAAAATTATAGATACGACGGAGATGTATCAAGCACCCCGGCAAAGCCCTCGCAGAGGTGGGTGAAGAGAGCCATGCACGCCACTGCATTCGGCATGAGATCCAAAAGATGGAACCTGTAGGTGTGCATGACATCATTGAAGAAGTCAGAGAAAGGGGGGGAGAGACCACAAGAGAAGAAATCGACGAAGAAGGGGTACCGATTTGGGCCCTCCTCGGCAAAATTGGCGGGGACGACGCACGTGGCAGGGTGCCCCGTCGTCTTCCTTCCCCATAGGGGCAAGAAGAAGTTCTTGAGGTGAACCGCATCAACCGTCGATGGGAAGTAGGTGAGCTACGTCCGCCGCGCCGCTGACTCGCTCTCCGACGCCTCTTTCTCCCCAGCATCCTCGGCCGCTCCCTAGCCCCTGCTAGTTTTGGGCGCCATGGCAGCTGGGAGGGGGCGAAGGATCAAGAGCAATGGGGGTGTAGCGGCAGTGAGCGGAGGTGAGAACTTCGAATCTTTCGCCTGAGGAAGAAGAGAGGGACGGCGGTTCCAAGATTGGAAGAGGCGCAGAGGGTAAATGAGCAGCTCGCCTGCGGTTTTTCCTTTTTTATGGGGAAGGCGCGGGCCGCCTCTTTACCATTTACCACGATGTGAAGAATGAGGGCAGCAACCGCCCAACGCCTGACCCCCACGTCACGCACGACCCCCACGTCTCGCATTCAACGTGGGTCATGGGGAAGTGAGATGGGCGAGGGAGTTACAAGAGTACAACTCGGCCCCGCATGCCCACGCACCATTTTGGGCCTAGCCCAACAATGCGTCACGCTTATGTATGGCCTAGGCGCGGGGGCTCCTATCGGTGCACAAAAGGAGGGGGTCCTATTTTGTACCCCTTTACCTGTGCGCGGGCAGTTGGAGCCGCACTTGCGGCCACACCTAGCGGGGTAGAGGAAAGAAGCAAAGCCACAAGACCACCAGAGCAACGCCAAGCCAGAAACACGAAGAGCAGAAGGGTGTGGTGAGCCCCCCGGCAAGGCCCTTGCCGGGGTGGCCTCCACAGCCCCAGCAAGAACCTTGTCGGGGCAACTTGCCCAACACCAGCAGAGCTGCCACCCTTGAGCCCAAGAGTTCCAACACCATCAACCACTTTGGAATCGAGGCTCGGGAGGCACCTCCATGGTGGCATGCAGATCTTTGTGGAGACCAGAAGCACAGAAGCCTAGATGATAACCAAAAGACGACGATCCTCGGCAAGATCCTTGCCAAAGATACCCACGAGACCCCTGGCAAGACCCTTGCCGGGGACGACCACGACGCCACGGCAAGATCCTTTCCGGGGGCCCCGACAAGACTCTTGCCGAAAATATCCGCGGGGCCGCAGCCATACGCACATCTGCCAAGACTCCACCGCCATTCCCATGCAGCTACCAGCCCACCAGCTAGGCAGGCACCTGCATGGCGACGTGCGGCCTCTAGGCCGACTCGGCAAACACCTGCATGGTGGCATGCAGATCTTCGTGAAGACTCTGCCACCGCACCAACTCAGCAGCCAGCCAGTGTGGCGCTACACGCCTCGTCAGTTTGGACGCGCGTCGAAGCCAAGCGAAGTGGCGACATCTGGGATGAGCTTCCTTGCTGTCCCTGATAAAGAAAGAAGGGCACGTCGGCAATGCATTAAATGCATTTGTCCTACGGTGCCAAGAGATAGACTCGACTACTGTATAGCTTTCCACCTCCTATGTGCCACTTTGGTAGCCCCTTTGACTATAAAAGGAGGCCCGCGGCGTAGTGAGGGAGGATTCGGATTTTTTGGACCCTGCACGCCTTGTAGCTAGTCCAAGAATAGCAGATAAATAGGAACCAGCAGGAGTAGGGTATTATGCATCACTTGCGGCCCGAACCTGGATAATCCCCCCGCGCTAATCTCTCAATCCCGCTCTTTCCATAGCCCCGCTCCTGCCAACCGTAGCAAAAAGAGATTCCTCGTGATCCTTAGTTGTCGTTTCCCCTGACAACCAACGATACATACATGTCGTTTCCCTTTTTTTCACTGGGATCAAGCACCGTAAGATCGAACCCACTACAAAGCACCTCTTCCCATTGCAAGATAAATAGATCAAGTTGGCCTAACATAACCCAAATATCGGCGAAGAAATACGAGGCTATAAGCAATCATGCATATAAGAGATCAAATAAACTCAAATAACTTTCATGGATATAAAAAGATAGATCTGATCATAAACACAAAGTTCATCGATCCCAACAAACACACCACAAAAGAGTTACATCATATGGATCTCCAAGAGACCATTGTATTGAGAATCAAGAGAAAGAGATGAAGTCATCTAGCTACTAACTACGGACCCGAAGGTCTAAAAAGAACTACTCACGCATCATCGGAGAGGCGCCAATGGAGGTGGTGAACCCCATCCGAGATGGTGTCTAGATTGGATCTGGTGGTTCTGGACTCTGCGGTGGCTGGATGAATATTTCATCGACTCCCCTAGGGTTCTGGGATTTTTGCGGTATTTATAGAGCAAAGACGCAGTCCGGGGGCACCCGAGGTGGGCACAACCCACCAGGGCGCGCCTGGGCCTCCTGGTGCGTCCTGGTGGGTTGTGCCCCCCTCGGGGCACCCCCCAGGCATAGCCAGGGCCCGTTGTGTTCCTTCTGACCCATAAAAATTCTCCGTAAAGTTTCGTGGCATTTGGACTCCGTCTGATATTGATTTTCTGCGATGTAAAAACACGGAAAAAACAGGAACTGGCACTTGGCACTATGTCAATAGGTTAGTACCAAAAAATGATGTAGAATGACTATAAAATGATTATAAAACATCCAAGATTGATAATATAACAACATGGAACAATCAAAAATTATAGATATGTTGGAGACGTATCATCTCACCATAGTCCATACCTTCGACTTGAGTGTAGCCTTGAGCGACGAGACGGGCCTTGTTTCATACAACTTGTCCATCTCCATCTTGCTTATTCCGAAACACCCATTTGGTTCAGATGACATTATGATCATTGTTGGGCTTTTCAACTAATGCCCAAACTTGATTCCTCTAGAAGTTGTGTAACTCTTCATGCATAGCATTTATCCAATCCAGGTCCTCAAGGGCTTCTTCTACCTTCATAGGTTCAACACTAGAAATGAATGAGTAGTGTTCACAAAAGTTAGCCAAACGAGTTTTAGAGCGAGTGATTCTCCCAGTTTGAATGTCATCGAAGATTTGTTCGACGACATGATCTCTTGAGACTCTTGCTCTAACTTGTGAGAGCTTTTACTTGGGTTGGGGTGGAACATCCTCATCATCCTCATCATCTTCTTCTCCATTTTTGGTGGCATTGTCGTTCGCTTGTGGAGGTGGAGAAGGAGGTCGAGGTGGTTCATCTGGTTGTACTTCCTCATTTCCTTCGTCTTGATGTGTTCCACTTATGGATGCCTCCAAGTCAACTTGTGGTTCACCTTGATGTGAAGTTGAGGCTTCCACTTGAATGGATGAAGTACTCTCCTTCACCTCTGTTGGATGAATTTTGCTAATGGACAAATCTTGGATTGCTTCTGATGGATATCTGTCTCCAACATCAATTGGTAATTGCTCTACTTGCGAGCCGTTAGATTCATCAAGCTTCACATCTACCGTATTTTCAACCTTTCGGGTGAAATTGTTAGACATGGTAAGTGTAATAGTTTGAGCCGTAACCGAGTAGAAAACCTTCATGAGATTTAGGAGCAAATTTTGAGAGACGGTTCTTGTCAAGAAGTTAGCACTTTGAGCCAAATACTCGAAAGTATCCAACTTGGGGTTTGTTACTGGTGAGTAGCTTATATGCCATTTTGCCAAGAAGCTTGTGAAGATATAGTCGATTTGTAGCATGCCAAGTTGTCTCAACAGCTTCCGCCCAAAAATTTCTTAGTGTCTTGCATTCATCAAGCATCATTCTTGCCATCTCGATAAATGTCCAGTTCTTCCTATCAACAACTCCAATTTGTTGAGGCGTCTATGTAGCCGAGAAGTCATGTGAAATCCCTTCTTCGTCAATAAAGGTATCCACATTGGCGTTCTTGAACTCCGTTCCGTTATCACTTTGAACCTTCTTGATCTTCACTTCAAATTGGTTTCGAGCCTTCTTGGCGAAGTTCTTGAAGATCTTTTGGACGTGCAATTTGTCATCAAGAAAGAATACCCACGTAAATCTTTAAAAGTCGTCAACAATGACCAAACTAAAAGAGTTAACACCAAGGCTCTTATAAGCGTTGGGACCGAAGCACTACTGCAGGATGCTGCTAACGCGACACTACGATTAGAGAACCTTCGACGAAAATGTGTGTGATGCATTAGTCGCAAACGGTGATATAAAAAACCCGTCAAAAGATGCAAAACATTTCCGATGGCGGATACATCAAACAAGGTTTGGATTTTAGTTGTATGTCTGATGCGGGGCATACAGTTCAGCTCAATGAACTATTTGTAGTGAGGCAGAAGAACAGAAACGGGCAGCCGGATGAAGGTGTGTGTGATATACGACATACATTTCACTCGGATTAATTGTTTGTGATTAGGCAACAGAACAGAAATGGTTAGCTAGATCAAGGTGTCTGTGATTGACGACATACACTTCAGACAGATGAACTGTTTGTGATTAGGCAACACAACAGAAATGGTTAGCCAGATCGAGGTTTCTGCGATTGACGGCATACACTTCACATGGATGAACTATTTGTGATTAGACACAACAAATGGAAACAGTTAGAGAGATCAACATGTGTGCGCTAGACGGGCACACATTCTAATTAAAAGGAGCGTGTGCGATGGTAATAACGAGTGTGCACGGTTGTTGGAACAAGACGTGTGCTGACATCGCCTATTGCGGTGCACCCTATGGTGCAAACGCCATGTACGCGGCCGAGAACGCGCGCTCACTTTACGCCTTTCGGGAATTGTACCGCACTTCGAAATATGAACCGTCAATAAATTTTGAACTTGCTTCCCTTGACATTCACAATTACTATTCATGCTGATCAAAACATGTTCACATCGATCAAAACATAAACGATTTCCCACTTAGGAGCGTATTAATACTCGGTTATAAATACTACCTACTCCAAGATTACTGCACATTCCTCCTCAACTCCTCATCCACAAAAACAAACAAGTCATTCATCGTCGTTCCCTTGTGTCTGTCGTCTGCCATGGCCTACATGAGTTCTGGGTCGAGAGATTACTACCAAGAAGAGGCAAGCATGGAAGCGGAAGCATGAGAGATGCTCCGCCTCGCCGCAAAACAGCCGACATGTCCCGCCGCACGGCCGTAGTAGCACAGAGGTCCCGTCGCGCCGCCGAAGCAGCATGGAGGTCCCGCCGCACCGCCGAAGCAGCACGGAGGTCCCACTGCGCCGCCGAAGCAACACAGAGGTCCCGCCGCACCGTCGATGCAGAAGACTGGTCCGACCATGCCATAGAAGCAGCAGAGATGTCCCGCCGCGCCACGAATGCAGCAGAGATGTCCTCCTGCGCCGCGGCGGCCTTGGAAAATGTCTTGTAGGCAGGTGAGGACTCTGACAGGCGCATGCATGCGATCATCCATAGCCAGATGGATCAGATCTCCTTCTGGGCGAGGTTTGTAGGACGACATGAAAGCCTCATTTGAATAGGCTACCAACATCATCTGGCAACTAAGGGAGGGCAATGCGAAGCTCCGGACCAAGCGTGACCTGCTGAGGGCAAAGATTGTCGAAAGTGTGGACCAGCAGGAGTAGACCACTACCTTGTTGAAGAGGACCGGTGTCATCGTCAAGAAACTTATGGACAAGAATGCCATGCTCTGCATCGAGCACCAAAGGCTAGTGGTAGAATCTGGGGATGCTCTCAAGCGGCGTCTTGAGGCCACGAAAGAGCTCATTGCCGCTCATCATGTAGACTAGTTCCCGTGGCCTGCAGCAATGCATCAAGAAAGTAGAGATCAGCGAGCTAGATCGTTGTCTTCCTTCTTCTTTTGCCCTTGTGTATTTCGGGCGTTTCCACATGTGGCTTTTTTAATTATCTTCCTAAATATGGAAGACAATTATTATCCACTGTCATCGTCCTTATATTCATCAGTCTTGCTATAAGTCATAGTCGATGTCATATAGGTCCATCGGATCTTACATCAAGATCCGTGCAAAACTTTCTTGTCGGATTTTCTTTTTTCTCTCTTAAATCTCAGTCGACTAAGACAACCATGCCATGAAACAGGGGCTCAGGCCCCATTAATGGAGACGTTGGGAGGGAGGTGGGCGGCAGATAGAGGTCAAAGGGTTTTCCTCCTGATGAGCACGCGCAGGGGTCTGATCGCACGCCTCCCGTACTCAAATAGCTACCCCTCACGGCACCTCCTAGACAATAAAAAAGGGGACGTGTGGCGGCACGTAAACGGTAAGTAGAACGCCCATGATTCCAATAATACTTGTGTTTCCGATTTGTAATGTGACAATACTTGTTCCAAAATGACTTTGTTGATTGTTAATGTGTGCGCCTTCACAAATCAGACAAAAAATTTACCGCAGCATGTTGGTGCCATGTTATGACACCATGCCAAGTTTCATGACTCTCAGGTGAATTTTAGATTTACAAGAATTTTAAAACCAATTCTCTTGATGTTTCCAGCCGAGCCAAGACGCCCAGATGTTTGAATTTCATTCCCACTTCTTCCATGGGACCTAGAAATTCGCCCAAGTACACATAAATGATTTTCCAACTAACTTTTGCGCATCGGAGCATGCACTTGTACTTCAAATTTGAATTATGTGCATTAAATGCCTGGAAAATCAATTAATGTATAAAAAAGGCCAAACGAACCCGAAATAATTCAAAAATTAAGCACAAAACTCCTATTTGGTCTAAGCTACGTGCGTAAAAAAATCAAGGCGGGAGAAGGAAGTGTATGTCATTTTGCACACGGAGGTGACACGTTCCCTCTCGGAAGCACGAGCCTTCTTGACAGAAGCTCCAGTTTGCAAGAAGCTTATACCAAAGCTTGTTCCAATTCAGAAAAAATTACCACAACTTGTTGGTGCCATGTCATGACACCATGCCAAGTTTAATGATTTTTAGGCGTGTTTTGGATTTACAGGAATTAAAAAACCAAGTTTCTCAATATTTCCGGCCGAGCAACGACGCCCAGATGTTTGAATTCCATTCCCATTTCTTGCATGGGACCTACAAATTCACCCAAGGACACAAATGTGATTTTTCAACCAACTTTGATGCACTGGAGCAAGTGCTTGTATTTCAAATTTGAATTATGCACATTAAATGTCTAGAAATTCAATTAATGTAGAAAAAGGCCAAACGAACTCGGAATAATTCCAAAATTTAGCACGAAACTCCTATTTGGTCTAAGCTGAATGTGTAAAAAAATTAAGGCGGGACACGGTAGTTTATTTCATTTCGCACATGGAGGTGACACGTTCCCTCTCGAAACCACGGGCCTTCTTGAGAGAAGCTCCGCTTTGCAAGAAGCTTATACCAAAGTTTGTCCCAATTCAGCCAAAAAATTTGTCACAACATGTTGGTGCCATGTCATGACACCATGCCAAGTTTCATGATTTTCAGGCGTGTTTTGGATTTACAGGAATTAAAAAACCAAGTTCTGCAATATTTTCGGCCGAGCCACGATGCCTAGATGTTTGAATTCCATTCTCATTTCTTTCATTGGGACCTAGAAATTCACCCAAGGACACCCATGTGATTTTTCAACCAACTTTGGTGCACTGGAGCATGTGCTTGTAGTTCGAATTTGAATTATGCATGTTAAATGCCCAGAAGCTCCGGTTTGCAAGAAGCTTATACCAAAGCTTGTTCCAAATCGTCCAATTTTTTTACCAAAGCATGTTAGTGCCATGTCATGAGAACATGCCAAGTTTCATGATTTTCAGGCGTGTTTTGGATTTACAGGAACTAAAAAACCAAGTTTCGCAATATTTCCGGCCGAGCCACGACGCCTAGATGTTTGAATTTCATTCCCATTTCTTGCATGGGACCTAGAAATTCACCCAAGGACACATATGTGATTTTTCAACCAATTTTGGTGCACCGGAGAATGTGCTTTTAGTTCAAATTTGAATTATGCATGTTAAATGCCTAGAAATCTCTCGCTAATAATAAAGCACGGATTGACTCCATGGGTTCACCATCACAATACGCTTCTTCCCATGAATTTACGCTTTCAGTTTGAATTTAAAACATATACGCGAGGTGGTACTAATATTTCCCTATTTTTTGTGAGACACGTTTCGTCCGTCAAGTATCGTTCGACCGATCTGAGCCAGGCCAACTGAAACCGACCGTGCGTTGTGGCCCAATAAATTCGGCCCAATCCAGTTCTTCGTTTATTCCCTCATGTGGCTCTTGTCCCTGTCGCTCGCCCAATCTCATCTTCCGAACGCGCCTCCAACTCCGCCTCCACCTCCTCTTTGGTATTCGCCTAGAGCGTTCCATGATGGCAGGTCGGATCTGCGGCCCAACGATGTCATGGCCTGGCTCAAACTCGGACGACCTAGAGCGTGGGGTGCAGCGACGTCGCCCATGAGAACATCATCTTCTCCTTCCATTGCCGTCTGCCGCTTCTCCTCTTCTTCCTCCTGCAGACCCCCCTGCTCCAGAGCTCGCGCAGCGGCCCTGGCCGACGCGTACGTTGTCTATCTAGCAGTTCGGCCATGAGGACCATAGTAGATGTCGTCTATTGAGGGCCAACGACGGTCAGGCCGGGCAGCAGCGGCGATCAGTCTGGTCTGTAAGACGCAGCCATCACCGATTGAGGGCCTTGGATTTTATATGTATTCCTTAATTATATGCGGCAGGAGCGGCAACCCAGATAGATTCGTCTCTTCTGTGTTATCTTTGGTTTGCAAGGCGCGTGGCAACGTTAGCAACCTGAGGGAGATGGGAAAAGACGACCCTGATGTTGCATGTGCACGCCTGAACCATGTCCAACCAAAGCAGGTTAAATGAATGAACTGCTCTATGTGTAATTGCTACAAAAATCATGTCAATTCCCTCTACCCATGTCTGTACTCTGTGTAATTGCTATAAGAAATTATCATGTATGCTGAAATCCCTACTATATTTTTTTGAGAGCCAAATCCCTACTATATTCTATTTCTATACCATGCTGGATTTATCAAAAACACTAAATAGATTGGTTTGTACTGTAATATATCATCTAGAAAATTCGGTTTTGTAAATTAATATTTTTGCATTGCTCTTGCCGATTGTGTTGTAGGGAGCAGAGAAGAGCAATATGTGGTGGTCTGCGTCGCCTTTAGTTGGGACCTGTACCTGTAGGAATAATTATGTTTCCATGGTTGAGAAAAGGTATGATGCACGGACTTCTAATATTTGTATGTAAGTTTCCAACCGCTGTTGGAAGACGATAGATGTGTAAGTCATGTATCCTATAAGAGAGAGAGAGAGAGAGAGAGAGAGAGAGAGAGAGAGAGAGAGAGAGAGATGTGGCGTGATGTTGTACCATATGGTGGCCAAAATTACAAATTATTTTGCTATAAAAATTATTTCTATACTTGAGTATGGTGACTTCTTTGTGATATGAGCAGCTTAAGCCCTGTATTGATCCTTGATCGTCCTTTCCATAGATGAAATTGATCTGATAGCTCATCTCTTGCGTTTATCTCAAATTACCATTAATTGCATGCCATTTGTGTGCCCAAGGAACTATTGGAGAATATTTTTCTAGCTATAATCATTTAGTAGAACATGGCATTGCATGATACGAATGAGACCAACGTATCCGAAGATGCTTCCATGAGCTTGCCCGTGGGGGTTGGTCAGCAAATGAATTTGTTAATCAATGGTGCCAGGAAAGTTATCTGATAATTTGTGGATCTATACTACCAGCAAATTCTATTAGTTCAGATAATTTGTGGATCAGTACAACCAGCAAATGAATTTATTGGTATTTTATTTTGTTTGCCAATAATTTCGCTTTCTGTTGTTTAACGAAAAGAATGTCCCTCTTTGTAAATCTTTTACTTCACTTTCCGGTGAATCTATAGTTCTCTGCAAATTGTAACCATTTTTCATATCACACTAAGAAGGCACCACTTGTCAATTTTAGTAGAGTCTGTACATTGGGTCGTTGAGTATGACAGCTGAGCGGCCTCTGTTGATATGAAAATTCTTCCAGAATCTGGTAAGAAATTTTCATAGGACGTATATTCAGCTCCTGAGAAGTACTTAAACATCAAAGGATTGCATACTTTATATGTAAATATCTTACTGAGAAAAGTAGATCATGGAAGAGTCATCTGTACAGTCATTTTGAAGATTATGTTACCCAAATTACAACTCACATTAGAAAAAAAACTGAACATCTGCAGCTTTCTTCCTGAGATTGCAAAAGAAAATTAAGACAACATGCATGTTGGTGTCCTACAATTAGTAAGTCATATCTAGAAAAACCAAAGTAAAACTGATATATGTCAAATGACCCATATTTAGGGTGGTTTTACCAGAGAGAGTATCGTGTATGGTTCACACAGACTCCAGATGTGGCACCTCTTGGAAAATTCCATTGTATGAATGAGGATCCTACATTTCCTTTGATCCGAACCTTTGGTACACAATTTTAAAGGTTTCATCATAATAAAAACTGACAGTCTTTATACAGTAATCTGAACATTTTGTGGGTTGCCGGACAACTTTGTTCTCCAGTATAGGTGTCGTATGTTTGTGCAAAATGATCGTGTGAGGACATCTGGTAACTTTATTCTATTGTCAAGGTTGATTTACTTGATGGAGAAAACTTACATTTCCTCTAAACAAGTGAACATGACATGTGTGATGTTCAGAAAAAGGAGCTTTCGTGTGTTGGCTGGCAGCCCTAATGAACTTTAGACATGTATCCGAGGTTTCGTTGGCTGTAAACCAGTACGGTCAACAATTTGAGTTTTAGATTTCTACCAAAAAATAGACTTAACTACCGGTACCTTCAGATTTAGAATATTCCTCTGCTTTGGGACGGATGCTGGTTATTTGTAGTGATTGGGATAAACTCTGCACATCGACTACACGTGAATTTACCAATCTGATTAAATGAGTGGAGGTTCACAAAGTGCACATGTATAAACCTTTCGTCCATCACCTTAGTGACATGTAATAATTTTGTAAAGGTTACAATGATGCACCATTTAGAAGTAGCAGTTACTAAACTCTCAAAGAATATGCTGCAAAGTGGAAGGCACCGATCGAATTCCTCAGGACATTCATCCCTCTCCACCCACAACGCTCTCATCGTCTGCTAAATGGACCAAAATGATGTTTGGAATTGCTTGCTGCTGCAATTGTTATTCTAGGTTGGTTTGTTTGCTACTACTATTACTTAAGATTATTGATATTGCTAATTTTTCTGGTTCAGAAACATAAATTTACTCGGAGTAATACCGGCCCCATGTCATGAGCTCATGCACAATTCTCAAATGATCCATCTTTTTTCTCATGAGCGTCCATTGTCCCACGACACAGTTTCTCATGATCAATGTTTTCTCCCGTTGCAACGCACGGGCATTTGTGCTAGTTCAACTAATGTATAAAAAAGGCCAAACGAACCCGGGATAATTCCAAATTTTAAAATGGCACTCATATAGTTCCATGTTGCCTCTGTAAAAAAATCAAGGGGAGGAGGTAGCATATATCGTTTCACACACAAAGGTGACACGTCCCCTCTCGGGAACCACGAGTCTTCTCGAGAGAAGCTCGGTTTGCAAGAATCTTATACCAAAACTTTTCCAAATGTGGCAAATTTTTTACCACAACATGTTTGTGCGATGAAATAACACCATGCCAAGTTTCATGATTTTCAGGCGAGTTTTGAATTTACAAGAATTTAAAAACCAAGTTTCTTAATGTTCCCGTCCGAGCCACGACGCCTAGATGTTTGAATTTCATTCCCATTCTTGCATGGGACCTATAAATTCACCCAAAGACACACATGTGATTTTTCAACAAACTTTGGTGCACTGGAGCATGTGCTTGTAGTTCAAATTTGAATTATGCACATTAAATGCCTAGAAACTCAATTAATGCATAAAAATGCCAAATGAACCTGGAATAATTCCAAATTTAAACACAACACTCATGTAGTTGCATGTTCACTGGACATAAATGTTCTAGCAATTCAAACACCATCCTTTCCCTCTATAACACCATTTTATCTTTCAAAACTTAATGAAAAAATCAGGTATACCACAAACAGTTTACTATCAAGAATCGTGTGGGATGCGATATAAAATATCTTGGCACACCGTCTTTTCTGGCTTACGCATGAAGCTTCGTCATTTGTAGTCCACCGCTGATACGTCTCCAACGTATCTATAATTTTTGATTGTTCCATGCTGTTATATTATCATTCTTGGATGTTATACAATCATTTTTAGCAACTTTATATCATTTTTTGGGAACAACCTATTGACATAGTGCCCAGTGCCCGTTGCTTTTTTTGCTTGTTTTTTACATCACAGAAAATCAATACCATATGGAGTCCAAACGCAGAAAAACTCTTTTGGAGATTTTTTTGAGCTAGAAGACACATGATGGGCCAAAGAAGTACCGGAGGGGTGCCCCGAGGGGGACACAACCCACCTGGGCGCGCCTCGGGGCCCAAGCACGCCTTGGTGGGTTGTGCCCACCTCGGTGGCCTCGTGCGCCGCCTCTTTGATATATAAATACCCCAATAATCCAAAAATACCTTCCTGTAGTTTTTATTTATTTATTTTATCTCGCGTTCCCGCGAGATCTATTTATCCAATCTACTACAGTTTTATCTATCTTTTTACCCGGGAGGGATTGACTACCCCTCTTTTACGTCGGGTTGCAAGTATTTGTTCTTTGTGTGCAGGTACCGTTTACATAGTGTTGCGTGGTTCTCCTACTGGTTCAATAACCTTCGTCTCATCACTGAGGGAAATACCTACCGTAGCTATGCTGCATCATCCCTTCCTCTTTGGGGAAATACCGATGTAGTTCAAGCCGCATCAAAAGGAATTTTTGGCGCCATTGCCGGGACACATCATCAACATCTATCAGGTTCCTAATCACAAATCTCATATCCTTGCAATTTATATTATTTTACTTTTGCCTCTCGTTTCCCCCACTTCACAAAAATTTGCGTTTTATTCGGCCCTTTTTTGTTCGCTGTTCTCTCGTCAGATTTGTTTTTGTGTGTAATCTTGTTTGTCACTTTTTGTCATTATGGATAGTTCTTCTTTTATTGCATGCACTCCTGAGAACGAGGTTCTCAACTTAAAACAAAGGGGAGGGGAGAATTTAAAAGATGCTTGGTATAGGATTTGCAATGCTCATAATAGATCTATTCATAAGCAATCTACCATTGTTCTTCTTTGTTGTTTTTATGTGGGCATCACCACTTGGTATAGATTCATCCTTGATACGATTACCGGTGGGAATATCTTGATGTGTCCTTCTTTAGATGCTTTTGATGCCATGGGAAATCTAGTGGGTTCACCACCTCTTATGGTTAATGAAACAACTTTAACTCTGAATTATGTTATGGAAGGCTAGATGCTATTGAAAAGAAAATGCTCACTGAAGGAAATATTGAAATATTAGATAATAGGATGCACAATCTTGCTAATAGAATCGGGTCAAAAGCAGGAGACGCTCTTAAAGTGCTAAAAGAAAAAGAACCCGCATTCAACGAAAGAATAGAGGAGAGCCCCGCTAGAATTGATAAGTTAGAAGAAATTTTTAGTAATCTAAGCACGGCTTTTTCCTCCGCTAAAACTATTGAAAAAACCCTGGTAAAAATTGGCAAGATTACTCAAGTCACTAAAAACAATAGTGCAACTTCCAATGCTAACAAAGAATATCTTAAGATGATTAGTATTCACCCGGATTTTGTTGAAGTTATAAGAGACCCTACGTGCAAGAATGAATTCTTCAAACTTGTTTCTAGGAGTATTATTGTTGAAAATTTGTATGTTAAATCCTTTAAGAATTCTAAGTGTTGGATTGAGGAATTCGGAAATAAAGATGACAACAGTTAGATCTTTGCATTATGCCTGGCTAGGGGCATAAAACGATAGCGCTTGTTGGGAGGCAACCCAACGAATACATTTTATTTTTGTCTTTTTATTTATGTTCTTGAGTGTTTGCACAATTATTCTACTGTTATGATTGTGTTTTTATGTTTTAATTAGTGTTTGTGCCAAGCAAAGCTTTTGGGACCATGTTGGGTGATAGTTGATTTGATCTTGTTGAAAAACAGAAACTTTTGCGTCCATTAAAACAATTTCAATTTTTAACAGAAACACGATAAAATCCTGAATTTTCTACAAAATATAGATATACAAATTGCCCATGTTTTCCCAATTTTTCAGAATTGTTGGACTTACATAAGTTTTTGAATTTTTTGGATTACTACAAACTGTTCTGTTTTTGACAGATTTTGTTTTCTTTGCGTTGTGTGCCTATTTTGATGAATCTATGGACTCTATCGAGGGGTATGAGCCATAGAAAGTTGGAATACAGTAGAT
Organism: Triticum aestivum; assembly: GCF_018294505.1. NCBI lineage: Eukaryota > Viridiplantae > Streptophyta > Magnoliopsida > Poales > Poaceae > Triticum > Triticum aestivum. The sequence continues at coordinate 191,564,377 of NC_057809.1, read as the reverse complement.
ATAATGCAAGAATAAAATATGAACAATCTCATGAAGGTTTTGTTGAGTTTTGTGTGATTGAAGTTTTCAAGTTTTGGTTGAGATCACGATGGATGAAGGAATAAGGAGTAAGAAGAGCCTAAGCTTGGGGATGCCCCAGGGTATCCCAAGCTATTATCTAAAAGAGAAGCAAGCAGCTAAGCTTGTGGATGCCTCTCGGTCATCCCCAAGCTTAGTTGCTTGGGCATCCCCTCTTTCTTCTAACGACCATTGTTTAAGTCAAGTATCCTTGCTGGAAACACCTATTTTAGAGAGGAAAAATTATGTTATGACTTGTTAGAATTGCTCTCTATGCTTCACTTAAATATTTTTGAGCTATGGAATTGATCTAGGGCTTCACTTATATCTCTTTAGCACAGAGTGCTTTATTATTTTTGAAGAAATTCTCATGCTTCACTTAGATTTATTTGTGAGTTAGTAATTTTTTTAGAAATTCTCTCATACTTCACTTATATTATTTTGAGAGAAGAAAATATTTTATGCTCATGTTCTTCACTTAGATTGTTTGAGCTATTAAAAGCAACATATGAATTTAGTCTCAAAGTGATAGACATTCAAGACGGATATAATAAAAACTTTCATGAAGATCTTGATTCTTTGTAATAGTTTTGCGATATGATGATATAATATGTGAGTCATGTTGATGAGTAATTATGGTTTGGTAAGAATACTGATGTTAAGGTTTGTGATTCCCTATGCAAGTATGAGTCAATAGTAATGCAATGAAATTACATTCTACTTGTGGTGCATTATTCGGTGTTAGTTATGCTTAATGCTCGTTTATGAGAATTTTCATTTCTTGGTTGGTTGCTTCTCAATTCTTTGCTAGCCTTTCCTTGCACTAAGTGGGATTTCTACTTGTGCATCCAAAATCCTTAAACCCAGTTTGCCATATGAGTCCACTATACCTACATATATGCGGTATTTCACTGCCGTTCTAAGCAAATTTGTATGTGCCATCTCTAATTTTCAAAATACATTTCCTTTTTGTGTGCTCGTACCGCTCATGAAATGGTAGGGGTGGCCGATATTTTCCAATTCTAGATGTGTTATTCTCAGGATGAGTGTTTATTCTCTTGTCATTGCACAAGAGTACTGCAAAGGTATTAGGGATGCCCAGTCCCGAAATGGAAAATGAATTTACTTTATGTTGTCAAATAATAAATTCCTTGGAAAGTATTGGTATGGACGGTACCCGTGGATTCCGTTAGCCGTGGAATGTGAAAGTATGGTGGAAAAAAGAATAAACTTCATTTTATGTTTGGGAACCGCCTATGATATATATAGCATGGAAAGTATTGGGAACTACTTGACCGTTTTCGTTGACAGGAAAGGCATGCCACCCAAAATGTTTTATTTCTATCTTTTTCCGCTTTGAGCTCTGGCACCTCTACAAATCCCTACTTCCCTTTGCAAAGGGCCTTTCTATTTACTTTATGCAATTTTTATTTTTTATTTGAGTCTCCATCTTCTCTTATAAAGCACCAACTAAGGGGCACTATGATCATACTTGAGCATTGGGTGTTGTTAATATGCGAGTGTGTTTCATGAATGGATCAATGATTGAGCATAATGGGCTAGGGATAACTTGCTTTAGTGTTGACATTTTGAAAGACATGGTTGCTTGTTGATATGCTTGAGTATTGAAATCTTCATGTCAAAATTATACTATTGCTTTGAATCATATAAAAAGTCCAAATGCCCATGCTACAAAAGAAAAGAATATGTGATGAACATGATAGGCAGCATTCTACATCAAAAATTCTATTTTTATCATTTACCTACTCGTGGACGAGCAGGAATTAAGCTTGGGGATCCTGATACGTCTTCAACGTATCTATAATTTTTGATTGTTACATGTTGTTATATTATCATTCTTGGATGTTTTACAATCATTTTATATCAACTTTATATCATTTTTTGGGACTAACCTATTGACATAGTGCCTAGTGCCAGTTACTTATTTTTGCTTGTTTTTTTACTTCACAGAAAATCAATACCACACGGAGTCCAAACGCAGCGAAACGTTTAGGAGAATTTTTCTAGGCCAGAACACACAGGATGGGCCAAAGAAGTACCACAGGGGTGCCCCATGGGGGGCACAAACCACCGGGGCGCCCCTGGTGGGTTGTGCCCACCTCGGTGGCCTCCCGCACCACCTCTTTGCTCTATAAATACCCCAATATTCCAAAACCCCAAAAACACCTTGCTGCAATTTTTATTTATTTATTTTATCTCATGTTCCCGCGAGATCTATTTATCCAATCTACTACAATTTTATCTATGTTTTTACCCGGGAGGGATTGACAACCCCTCTTTTACGTCGGGTTGCAAGTATTTGTTCTGTGTGTGCTGGTTCCGTTTACATAGTGTTGCGTGGTTCTCCTACTGGTTCGATAACCTTGGTCTCATCACTGAGGGAAATACATACCGTAGTTGTGCTGCATCATCCCTTCCTCTTTGGGGAAATACCGACGTAATTCAAGCCGCATCAACCGCCCGCGCTTGAACCACATTTGCGCGCTAGTTTCTTGCGTCGCCAAATGATTTTTTTCTGCCACTAAGGAAATATCTATCTCCCCGCCCCTGGCTCCCACGAAAAGCCACATTTCCATTGTTCCTCCTTGCTTTCCAAGTTCAAACCTTGACTACTGCTTACTGCCAGCTCAGCCTCCTCGCCGGCGACCCTTCTTCTTGCAGCGCCGCCTCCTCGACGACGACCCTACTTCTTGCATCGCCGCCTCCTCGCCGACGACCCTTCTTCTTGAAGCGTCGCCTCCTCGCCACCGACCCTTCTTCTTGCTGCGTGACCTCCTCGCCGCCGACCCTTCCTCTTGCTACGCGGCCTTGTCAATATGGTCAGGTAATCCACACCCCACCCACACCATCCTCCTCCTTCCCCGTCCCACATGCCCCTGCAAATGGCGCGACACCTTCCGCCGAAATCACTAGCCCCGTCCTCCAATTAAGCGCCACCCACAACCATTTTGCATGGAGTATAACATGCAACTTAGTAGCAACGGAGAAGCAAATCGTGGCCGCACGCGCGCACAAGGTTGTTATGGCTGCCATGCGTGCTGACCGCCAGATCTTGGAGGAGCACCTCGTCTTCGAGGCCACCTCGACACCGCCACGTGGTTGTCGACTTTAAAATATAGTTTGTGTTGTTTTCTCGAGGCCACAGCCAGTGCCTTCTAGTGATTTATCCTCTATAATGTTAATATGCAATCTGATGTTCAGTTAAAAGTTTGGTCCTCTGAAATGTAATGTTCAGTTAACAGTTTGGTCCAATAATTGCTACATTTCATAGTACTGTTCTCAAGCATTCTTTGTTTTGTTAATTTTCTTATCTTCTAGTACATGTTTCTATTTTGCAATGTCATGCTCAGTTAACTGTTTTGGTTCATTTGGTCTGGTATCCATTTAACTGTTTGGTTCAATTCTGCAATTTGATTTTCATTTCTTGTGGGTACAATTTTGTATTGTTATGCATGTGAGAAATAAATAGAATTTGGCTGTACTCAATACATATTCTACTGATAGTATGGCAACTCTCAGTTAACCTGATCAAGATCTTCCTTATATGTGTTGCAGGGAAACAACGGGAGACACTGCAGTTTACCATCGAGGTTTTCTCATGCATGGTCCTTTCGCTAATAGCACATTATTGTGCATTTGCAGGAATCATTCTAATATTTAGGTTTCTTACAATTTGGTCTTGCACATGTAGGTCCTGCTGTCAAAGGCTTAGACCCACTGTTTGACCCATTTTGCATATGGGGAAATGAGATGTCCATGAATATCAGTCAAGTCAAGAAACTCAGAAAGATTATTAGGATGAAGAAACTTGCGACAAATAACAACAAGATCTTTGTTTGCACAATGAAGAAGACATCAGTCAACTATAGGATGGTACTAACTCTTTTACCTTATTTTTACCCCTTGCGCCATTTCAAGATTTATCACAACGATTTATGCATATCTTTGTTTTCAGTACTTTTCAAAGCAGTTCACCGATGATTACCTCTCAAACCACCTGCATGGTCAAGAGGCGAGGAATATATTCATTCAACATCCACGGTATAATATTGAAGTCTTCCTGAAGAGGACGAAGGTTGGGCAACGGGCAATTATCCATAGCCACTGGCCTAAAGTTGCAATGACATTCAACATCACTGAAGGCTCAATATTTGCCTTCCGCTTTTGAGGTTTCCCAGATGAGATTCATCTGTCTATTTATGATGTATGATGCTACTTTCCAAAGGTTTTTGATGTTGCATGTGAAACTTGGTGTTGTTGTGTAATGGCGTAACTGAGTGCTGAAGCTATATGATGTAATTCGATTATCAAATCCTGGTTGCCATTATACAGATATGAAATATCTGGTGTGTTTTATAAGAAATGTCAATTTCATTACTACATGGATTATCAATAATAGGATAATTACCCTGCCTATTGGGGTTTTCTATTGCAAATGGTTACTCAGACAACACCGTGGGTGATGAACTCAAATAACCCACATGGTTTCTAGAAAGTAGTCCTGTTGGATCAACTAACAATCACACACGGCTTCCGGCAGAGAACTATTGGCGTTAGGCCACCTTGCACAAACTTTTCCACACAAAAAACTGTGTGTGATATACATACGAATGGAAATGTTTTTCCAGGATTCACTATGTGGGATGTACATATGAACGGAAATGATTGGGTTCTGATGCCTCGCCTGATCGCACACGAGATTATTTTGCCACCGCCTGTGTGGCCGGAGGGCCTATTGTAACACCCACGATGCGGCTATATCTCCCACGTGTCGGAGCACGACTTAGAGGCATAACCGCATAGTAGGCATGTCGCAAGAGGGGTAATCTTTACACATCCCATGTACTGAACAAGAAAGGGATAGAGGGTTGGCTTACAATCGCCACTTCATACAATACATAAATATAGCATTACATCATCCAGATACAATCAAGGTCTGAATACGGAACCAAAATAAAGACAACCCCTAATGCAAAAGATCCCCGATCGCCCCGACTAGGCTCCACTACTGATCAACTGGAAACGAAACAACACAACGAACACAATCTTCATCGAGCTCCTCCTTGAGATCGGTTGCGTCACCTGCATGGTATCATCAACACCTGCAACTGGTTTTGTAAGTATCTGTGAGTCACGGGGACTCAGCAATCTCACACCCTCGTGATCAAGACTATTTAAGCTTATGGGTAGGAAAAAGGGGTAGTGAGGTGGAGATGCAGCAAGCACTAGCATATATGGTGGCTAACTTACGCAAATGAGAGCGAGAAGAGGAGCAAAGCACGGTCGTGAACTAGAAGTGATCAAGAAGTGATCCTTAAACTACTTACGTTCAAACATAACTCCAAAACCGTGTTCACTTCCCGGACTCCGCCGGAAAGAGACCATCACGGCTACACACGCGGTTGATGCATTGTAATTAAGATTACGTGTCAAGTTTTCTACAACCGGACATTAACAAATTCCCATCTGCCCATAACCACGGGCACGACTTTCGAAAGTTCAAAACCCTGCAGGGGCGTTCCAACTTAGCCCATCACAAGCTCTCATGGTCAACGAAGGATATTCCTTCTCCCAGGAAGACCCGATCAGACTCAGAATCCCGGTTACAAGACATTTCGACAATGGTAAAACAAGACCAGTAAAGCTGCCGGATGTGTCGACAATCCCGATAGGAGTCGCACGTATCTCGTTCTCAGGACACACCAGATAGGTCAAGCTATGAGTAAAACCAGCCCTCAAGTTGCCCCGAGGTGGCCCGGTTCGGACCAACACTTAGACAAGCACTGGCCCGGGGGGGGGGGTAAAATAAAGATGACCCTTGGGTTGGCCAACCCAAGGGAAGGGCAATAGGTTGTTAGGCAAATGTAAACCCAAGGTTGGGCCTTCATGGAGGAGTTTTATTCAAAGCGAACTGTCAAGGGGTTCCCATAACACCCAACCGTGTAAGGAACGCAAAAATCAAGTAACATAACACTGGTATGACGGAAACTAGGGCGGCAAGAGTGGAACAAAACACCAGGCATAAGGCCGAGCCTTCCACCCTTTACCAAGTATATAGATGCATTAAAGTAAACAAGATATAATAATGATGTCCCAATAAAATATCCAAGTTCAAACAAGGAACAAACTCCAACTTCACCTGCAACTAACAATGCTATAAGAGGGGCTGAGCAAAGCGGTAACATAGCCAAACAACGGTTTGCTAGAAAAGGTGGGTTAGAGGCTTGGCTTAGCAATATGGGAGGCATGATAAATCATGTGGTAGGTATCGTGGCATAGGCATAGCAATAGAGCGAGCAACTAGCAAGCAAAGATATAAGTGATTTTGAGGGTATGGTCATCTTGCCTGCAAAGTTCTCCGAGTTGACGTAAGCTTGATCCTCGTAAGCGTGCTCAACGGGTTCCTCGATCACGTACTCGTCTCCCGGCTCTACCCAAAGCAAGAACACAGAAAAAGGAACCATGATCAACCATGGTGCAATGCGCAAGCAACATGATGCAGAATATGGCATGATGTGTGGGATGTGATATGCAATGCATATGCGTGCTTCAGAAAGGAAAGATTGAACCAGGCCTCAACTTGGCAAACCAAGAGCGCCGCTGGAAAGAGGAGTTGATTTCGGTCGAAATCGATATAAAGATCACCGGAATCGGATGCACGGTTTGCAAATGGCAAACAAAACAATAATGGCACAAAGCTGCGATTAACAACACGATGCCATCTAAAATGCATCAAGAAACTAAGCTATTGCACTCTAACATAGCAACAAAGCACATGGTAGTGATCCACTCAAGATGCTTGACAAAGGATGAACACTGAGCTATGGCTAAATCACAAAATAGCAGGTTCAAACAAGCATGGCAAAAGTGCAAAAGATATCAGGTTCAAACAAGCATGGCAAAAGTGCAAAAGATATCAGGTTCACAGACTTAGTGAAAATAACATGTCAGGATTTAACATCAAGAAGCAACGTTTAGAGCAAGTTATCGACATGCTACAGGAACATATCAAGGAAAAGCAAGGCATGGCATGAAACTACTCAAAGCATATAACAAAAGTCCCTTACTGACCATAAGCCAAAAGGGATCAGAAAATATAATGGCACCCATGTAAACATAGCAAGTTTCGTTAAGAGATTCAGACTTAGCAGAAAACTGGACATGGTAAAAACAGAGTTACGTAGGCATGTTTGCGAGCTCGATGCACTCACCACAAGGCATTGCATGACAAACTAAGCACACACCCATCAAGAAGACATGATCAATAAGCTAACCATGGCAAGAACACTCTCATAGCATGCATGGATCAACTACAACAACCTCGGCAAAATTTATTAAGACGTAAACAATCTGCCAGGAACATTTTATAGCAAAAGTAGAGCAAGATTGAGTCATGCTATGGTACTCCATAATTGAAAACAAAGACATGGATGGATAGAGCATAACAATATATCAAAATCATCCTTACTGAACATGCTCAAAAGAGGCATGGATTACTCTGTAGCAACATGAATACATGGCATAAAAATAACATCAGGGAAATGACTTGGAAGAATTCTAAGTCCCTGAAATCAGCAACATCACGAGAGCTACTTTGCATGCTTGTGCTAGTCACCACATTGATCAAAAAAATACATGGCATACACCCCTGTAAAGATGGCATGGCATATAACAAAACACATGTAGAGCTCATAGTCATATGCAGCACGCATTAATCATGGCCAAAAATGACAAATGCCCATAATCTGATAAGAATCAGCACCTAACATTACATAGCACTCTTGCAACAGCATTTAGGTATCAATATGGACTCAAATGAACATGGTGCAATGGAATGAAATGAAGATGACATCCAGATGAACAATTTGATATGCTACACACACGAATCGGAGCAACGGTGATGAAGTTATGATGCGATGAACAAGGGCATAAAATTACTGAGATCCTCGGGACTTAGTGGAATTTTACCTCTGCGAAAGTCAACGCGGGACGGAGAGAAGCGGTACGAAGAGATCCGGGATTGGGGCACCGTGTTTGGATCGGTGAGGTGGTGGATCTGATCCGTCTTCTCTGGATCTGGCGACGGGGTGGATTCCGGCGAGCGTCACAAGACGAGGAGGCCGGCGGGTGGTGGAGCAGGTCCGGTCAGTGGAGTTCGCCGGTGATGGCGAGGCAGCGCGGTGGAGGCGGCGGCGGAGGCGAGCACACGACGTGGTGGCGGAGGTGACGGGTTTTGGCGACGAGGCGGCGGGGTCGCGGCCTCCGGCGAAGTCCAGGTGGCCGGCGGGAGGCGCGGCGAGGTGCATTGGGCGGCGAGGTGCGCCGGGCGGCGACGGGATCTGGGCCCGCGCAGGCCCGCGACGGGCTCCGCGGGCCACGGCAGCTGGAGGCCTCCGGCGATAAATGTGGCAGCCCCTGAGTGGCCGGAGGGTGACGGAGGACATGTCCGTCGGTGGGAAAATTGTCCGGCAGCACGAGGGAGAAGAAGGCTAGGGTTTGATCTGCATGAAAATTTCGGAGGAGACACATATTTATAGGTAGAGAGAGCTAGGAGGCTCCAAATGGAGTGCGGTTTTCTGCCACGCGATCGTGATCGAACGACCGAGAGGATGGAGGGGGTTTGGATGGGTTTTGGGGCCACTTTGGAGAGATGTTGGGCTTCAACACACACGAGGCCTTTACGGTTCCTCAGTTAACCGTTGGAGTATCAAACGATGTCCAAAAGGCACGAAACTTGACAGGCGGTCTACCGGCAGTGTACCAAGGCCGCTTGGCAAATCTCGGTGTAATCCGAGAACGTTTAACACCCGCACACAAAAAGAGGCAAAAGGAGGCGCCAGAGGACATAGGAGCGCCGGATTGCAAAACGGACAACGGGGAAAATGCTCGGATGCATGAGATGAACACGTATGCAAATGAGATGCACATGATGACATGATATGAAATGGATGACACGCAAACAAATGACAAGGCAACAATAGAGAATAACTGGAAGACACCTGGCGCAACGGTCTCGGGGCGTTACACTGATACGTCCATTTTGCATCATGCTTTTATATCGATATTTATCGCATTATGGACTGTTATTTCACTTTATGTCACAATACTTATGGCTATTCTCTCTTATTTTACAAGGTTTACACAAGGAGGGACAATGCCGGCAGCTGGAATTCTGGTCTTGAAAAGGAGCAAATATTAGAGAACTATTCTGCACAACTCCAAAAGTCCTGAAACTCCACGGAATATCTTAAAAGAAATAAAGAAAAATCCACACCAAAGATGAAGGCCAGGGGGCCCACACCCTGCTCACGAGGGTGGGGGCGCGCCCCCTACCTCGTGGGCCCCCTGGTGGCTCTCCGATGCCCATCTTCTCCTATATGAGGTCTTTCGATGAAAAAAATAGGAAGGAACTTTTTGGGACGAGACTCCGCCGCCACGAGGCGGAACCTTGGCGGATCCAATCTAGAGCTCCGGCAGAGATGTTCTGCCGGGGATACTTCCCTCCCGGAGGGGGAAATCATCACCATCGTCATCACCAAAGCTCCTCTCATCGGGAGAGGGCAATCTCCATCAACATCTTCACCAGCACCACCTCATCTCCAAACCCTAGTTCATCTCTTGTATCCAATTCTTGTCTCAAAGTTCGGGATTGGTGCTAGTAGGTTGCTAGTAGTGTTGATTACTCTTTGTAGTTGATGCTAGTTGGTTTAATTGGTGGAAGATCATATGTTCAGATCCTATATGCATATTATTACCCCTCTGATTATGAACATGAATATTCTTTGTGAGTAATTACGTTCGTTCCTGAGGACAAGGGAGAAGTCTTGCTATGAGTAGTCATGTGAATTTGGTATTCGTTTGATATTTTGATAAGATGTATGTTGTCTAGCCTCTACTGGTGTTATGTGAACGTCAACTACATAACACTTCACCATTCTTTGGGCCTATAGGAAGGCATTGGGAAGTAATAAGTAGATGATGGGTCGCTAGAGTGACAGAAGCTTAAACCCTAGTTTATGCGTTGCTTCGTAAGGGGCTGATTTGGATCCACATGATTCATGCTATGGTTAGGTTTACCTTAATACTTTTGTTGTAGTTGCGGATGCTTGCAATAGAGCTTAATCATAAGTGGGATGCTTTTTCAAGTAAGAACAGCACCCAAGCACTGGTCCACCCACATATCAAATTATCAAAGTATAGAACGCGAATCATATGAGCGTGATGAAAACTAGCTTGACAATATTCCCATGTGTCCTCGGGAGCGCTTTTCCTATTATAAGAGTTTTTTCCGGCTTGTCCTTTGCTACAAAAGGATTGGGCCACCTTGCTGCACTTTATTTACTTTTGTTACTTGTTGCTCGTTACAATTTATCCTCTCAAAAAACTATCTGTTACCACTTGTTTCAGTACTTGCAGAGAATACCTTGCTGAAAACCGCCTATCATTTCCTTCTGCTCCTCGTTGGGTTCGACACTCTTACTTATCGAAAGGACTACGATAGACCCCCTATATTTGTGGGTCATCAAGACTCTTTTCTGGCGCCGTTGCCGGGGATTGTAGCGCCTTTGGTAGGTGGAATTTGGTAAGGAAAAATTTATATAGTGTGTTGAAATTTACTGTCATTTGTTACTATGGAAAGTAATTCTCTGAGGGATTTGTTCGAGGTATCTTCACCCCGTCCAGTAGAGCAAAGAGTTGCTCGTCAACCTACTGAACCTATTGAAAATGAAATTCCTTATGAGTAGCCTTCGGGTATGATAGAAAAACTGCTAGCTGGTCCTTTTATAGGAGATGTAACAAAGCATCCTGATGAGCACTTAATATATGTCGATGAAGTTTGTGGATTATTTAAGCTTGCAGGTATACCCGATGATGTTGCTAAGAAGAAGGTCTTCCCTTTTTCTTTGAAGGGAGACGCATTGGTATGGTATAGGCAATGTGATGATATGAGATCATGGGACTATAAAAGATTGAAGTTGGAATTTCATCAAAAGTATTACCCTATGCATCTTGTTCATCGTGATCGCAATTATATATATAATTTTTGGCCTCGCGAAGGAGAAAGCATCGCTCAAGCTTGGGGGAGGCTCAAATCAATGTTATATTCATGCCCCAATCATGAGCTCCAGAGAGAAATAATTATGCAAAGTTTTTATGCTCGGCTTTCTGAAAACAATTGCAACATGCTCGACACTTCTTGTGCTGGCTCTTTTATGATGAAGATTATTGAATTCAGATGGAATTTATTGGATAGAATTAAATGCAACTCTGAAGATTGGGACCTCGACTAAGGTAAGGAGTCAAGTATGACACCTAAGTTTGATTGTGTTAAATCTTTTATGGATACCGATATTTTTCGTAAGTTTAGCACTAAATATGGACTTGACTCTGAGATAGTAGCTTCTTTCCGTGAACCTTTTGCTACTTATATTGATCTCCCTAAGGAGAAGTGGTTTACATATCATCCTCCCATAGAAGTAAAAGTAGCTGCACCTATTAAAGTTGAAGAAAAGACTGTCACTTATAATGATCCTATTGTTCCTACTTCTTATATTGAGAAACCATCTTTCCCTGTTAGAATAAAGGATCATGCTAAAGCTTTAACTGTTGTTCGTAAAAGCAATATTAGAACTTATACACCTCTTGAGCAAGTTAAAGTAGAACCTAATATTGCTATTGTTAAATATCTCTTGTCTGATAATATTGATGGGCATGTTATTTAGTTCGAAGGTGAAACTGCTAGAATTGCTAAGCCTTGTGCTAAAGATAAACATAGACCTATGGTAGGCGTGCCTGTTATTTCTGTTAAAATAGGAGATCATTGTTATCATGGCTTATGTGATATGGGTGCTAGTGCTAGTGTTATACCGCATACTTTATATGAAGAAAATAAGAATGAAATTGCACCTGCTGAGTTAGAAGATATTGATGTCACAATTAAACTTGCCAATAGAGATACTATTTCAGCAATGGGAATTGTTATAGATGTTGAAGTCTTGTGTGGGAAAACTAAATATCCTGCTGATTTTCTTGTTCTTACTTCTCCGCAAGATAGCTTTTGTCCCATTATATTTGGTAGACCCTTCTTAAATACTGTCAATGCTACCATAGACTGCAAAAATAATGTTGTTTCTGTTGGCTTGGATGATATGGTTCATGAGTTTAATTTCTCTAAATTTAGTAAACAACATCTTGAGGAAGAATTACCTAGTAAGGATGAGATTATTTGTCTTGCTTCTATTGCCGTACCTCCTAGTGATCCTTTAGAACACTATTTGCTAGACCATGAAAATGATATGTTCATGAATGAAAGAAGGGAAATAGATGAAGTATTCTTTAAACAGGAACCTATTCTGAAACACAATTTGCCTGTTGAAATTTTAGGGGATCCTCCACCACCCAAGGGTGATCCCGTGTTTGAGCTTAAAGCTTTGCCTGATAATCTTAAATATGCTTATCTTGATGAAAAGAAGATATATCCTATTATTATTAGTGCTAACCTTTCAGAGCATGAAGAACAAAGATTATTGAAAACTCTGAAGAAGCATCGTGCTGCTATTGGATATACGCTTGATGATCTTAAGGGCATTAGTCCCACTCTATGTCAACATAAAATAAATTTGGAAGCAGATGCCAAACCAGTTCGTGATCCTCAACGACGTCTGAATCCTAAAATGAAAGAAGTGGTAAGAAAAGAAATACTAAAGCTTCTGGAGGCAGGTATAATCTATCCCATTGCTGATAGTGAGTAGGTAAGTCCTGTCCATTGTGTCCCTAAGAAGGGAGGTATTACTGTTGTTCCTAATGATAAAGATGAATTGATTCCACAAAGAATTATCACAGGTTATAGAATGGTAATTGATTTCCGCAAATTAAATAAAGCTATTAAGAAAGATCATTACCCCTTACCTTTTATTGATCAAATGCTAGAAAGATTATGCAAACATACACACTATTGCTTTCTAGATGGTTATTCTGGTTTCTCTCAAATACCTGTGTCGGCTAAAGATCAATCAAAGACTACTTTTACATGCCCTTTTGGTACTTTTGCTTATAGACGTATGCCTTTTGGTTTATGTAATGCACCTGCTACCTTTCAAAGATGCATGATGGCTATATTCTCTGACTTTTGTGAAAATATTTGTGAGGTTTTCATGGACGACTTTTCCATCTATGGTTCCTCTTTTGACGATTGCTTGAGCAATCTTGATCGAGTTTTGCAGAGATGTGAAGAAACTAATCTTGTCTTGAATTGGGAAAAGTGCCACTTTATGGTTAATGAAGGTATTGTCTTGGGGCATAAAGTTTCCGAAAGAGTTATTGAAGTTGATAAAGCCAAGGTTGATGCTATTGGAAAGATGCCATGTCCCAAGGACATCAAAGGTATAAGAAGTTTCCATGGTCACGTCGGATTTTACAGGAGGTTCATTAAGGACTTCTCAAAAATTTCTTGGCCTCTGACTAATTTATTGCAAAAAGATATACCATTTGTCTTTGATGATGATTGTGTAGAAGCATTTGAAATACTTAAGAAAGCATTAGTCTCTGCACCTATTATTCAGCCACCTGATTGGAATTTACCCTTTGAAATTATGTGTGATGCTAGTGATTATGCTGTAGCCGCTGTTCTAGGGCAAAGAGTTGATAAGAAATTAAATGTTATCCATTATGCTAGTAAGACTCAAGACAATGCTCAAAGAAATTATGCTACTACTGAAAAAGAGCTTTTAGCAGTTGTATTTGCTTGTGATAAGTTCAGATCTTATATTGTTGATTCTAAAGTAACTATTCACACTGATCATGCTGCTATTAAATATCTTATGGAAAAGAAGGATGCTAAACCTAGACTTAATAGATTGGTTCTCTTGCTACAAGAATTTGATTTGAATATTGTTGATAGAAAGGGAGCTAAGACCCCGTTGCAGACAACTTATCCAGGTTAGAAAATATTCTTGATGACCCACTACCTATTAATGATGACTTCCCTGATGAACAATTAAATGTTATAAGTACTTCTCATAGTACTCCATGGTATGCTGATTATGCTAATTATATTGTTGCTAAGTTTATACCACCTAGCTTCACATACCAGCAAAAGAAAAAGTTTTTCTATGATTAAGACATTACTTTTGGGATGACCCACATCTTTATAAGGAAGGAGTAGATGGTGTTATTAGACATTGTGTACCTGAGCATGAACAGGAACATATCCTACGCAAGTGTCATTCCGAGTCTTATGGAGGACACCACGCTGGAGATAGAACTGCACATAAGGTATTGCAATCCGGTTTTTATTGGCCTACTCTCTTCAAGGGTGCTCGTAAGTTTGTCTTGTCTTGTGATGAATGTCAAAGAATTGGTAATATTAGTAGACGTCAAGAAATGCCTATGAATTATTCACTTGTTATTGAACCATTTGATGTTTGGGGCTTTGATTATATGGGACCTTTTCCTGCCTCTAATGGATACACACATATTCTAGTTGCTGTTGATTATGTTGCTAAGTGGGTAGAAGCTATTCCAACAAGTAGTGCTGATCATAACACTTCTATTAAAATGCTTAAGGAAGTTATTTTCCCGAGGTTTGGAGTCCCTAGATATTTAATGACTGGTGGCGGTTCACACTTTATTCATGGTGCCTTCCGTAAAATGCTTGCTAAATATGATGTTAATCATAGAATTGCATCTCCTTATCACCCACAGTCTAGTGGTCAAGTAGAATTGAGCAATAGAGAGCTCAAATTAATTTTGCAAAATATTGTTAATAGGTCTAGAAAGAATTGGTCTAAGAAACTTGATGATGCATTATGGGCTTATAGAACTGCATATAAAAATCCTATGGGTATGTCTCCGTATAAAATGGTTTATGGAAAAGCATATCACTTACCTCTCGAACTAGAACATAAGGCATATTGGGATATTAAAGATCTTAACTATGATTTTAAACTTGCCGGTGAAAAGAGGTTATTTGATATTAGCTCACTTGATGAATGGAGAACCCAAGCTTATGAAAATGCCAAGTTGTTTAAAGAAAAAGTTAAAAGATGGCATGACAAAAGGATAAAAAAGCGTGAGTTTAATGTAGGTGATTATGTATTGCTATACAACTCTCTTTAAGATTTTTTGCAGGAAAACTACTCTCTAAATGGGAAGGTCCCTACGTTATCGAAGAGGTCTCCTGTTCTGGTGCCATAAAAATCAACAACTTCGAGGGCACAAATCCGAAGGTGGTAAATGGTCAAAGAATTAGACATTATATCTCAGGTAATCCCATAAATGTTGAAACCAATATTACTGAAACCATAACCCTGGAGGAATACATAAGGGACACTTTCTGGAACGTTTCAGACTCCGAAAAGGAATAGGTATGTGGTACGGTAAGTAAACCGACTCCAAAACAATTTTTAGGGCAATATTTCTCCGTTTTGGAAAATTTAGAATAATAGAAAAATAAGTAGCAGTTCGGGAAGGACACGAGGGCTCCACGAGGGTGGTGGGCGTGCCCTACCCCCTGGGCGCGCCCCCCCTACCTCGTGAGTGCCTCATGTGCCCTCCGGACTCCGTTTTCTTGCACGTTACATATTTTGGTCGGTAAAAATTCATTATATAATCTCCCAGAGGTTTTGACTCTCATATCACGCAAATTTCCTCTGTTTTTGTTTTTGAGCTGTTGTTGCTGCAGATTAGAGCAAGATGTCTTCTCAAGAGTCAATCGGGGAGAGCCGGGTATCTAATCCGGCACTGGAACCAAGGGCAAACAGCGATGCTGACAACTTTGGGCCAGCAACGGAGGAGGAGATGGAGGCTGACTTGATGAGAGTAGATGCTATGGAGGATCAAGAAGTCACCTCTCGCCTCCGAGCTGGGTTCACGATGGGGGAACTACATAGCTCAGGTATTCCAAACTCGGTTATCCCTTCTAGTGTTAGATTTCTTACTTATGAAAATATGAAGAGGAGTGTCTGTAACATCCCAAATTTTCAATTTGGAATGTTATACACTAGATCATCATGCATAGCATATTTTCATGCATTTTGGTTGATCCTAGAAATTTCACGCAACTCAAGGACCTCCGGAGAGAGTTGGAGATTTCGTTATTTTCATATTTTGAGAGTTTTCTCAAATTTGAAAAGAGGAATCATTTGATTTATTTATTTCATCTTCAATTATTTTTCCGATATCAAAAATATAAGAGAGGGAATAATATGACTTTCCCAAAATTGAGGAAAAATGAAGATTTAATGAATAAATCAAATTTTGTTTGCCGGAGTTTATTTGCATTTTATTTGGATAGGGAAAAATGCGTGTTTTCAAAAATTGCATTTTAGGCCTGGAGAAAAGTTCATTTTGTTCGACTCATTTTTAGGAGTCGGGGAAAATTTACTTTAGATTTTTTGTGAGTTCGTTTAGATTTTCTTTTCTGTGTTTTTCTGCGCGCGAAACCGATTAAAAAAAATCTTGCAGCGCCCTGGGCCAAGGCCCAGCCAGCAGCCGTCCGGCCAGGCCATCGCCCGCGCCGCGCGCGCCAGGCGCCAGGAGGCCGCCGCCGCCGCCCCTTTTGGAGTCCTAGTAGGACTTTAGTCCTACTCCGTTTCCTCTCTTTCTTTCCTATTCCTACTCTATTTCTTGTCCCCTACCCCAAGAAACCCCCCTCCCCTCACCAATATAAATACCCCTCTACCCCCCCCTCTCCTCACATCAAAAACCCAAGCCTCTCACCTCCTAAGCCACAGCAAGCAGCAGCGCGCAGCCCCAAGCCGCCGCCGCCCTTAGCCGCCGCCGCCTAGCCGCCGCCGCCGCCCTTAGCCGCCGCCGCCCGGAGCCCGCCTCCCGAGGTAGCCGCGCCTCTCTTTTTCTTCCCCGGTCAGGTTTTTCCTAAAAGAACCGTTCCGTTTTCTCTCCCATTCTTTTCTTTTCTTCCGGTTTTTGTTTCGGTTTTCTTCCGAAACCCTAGATCGGTTTTCCGTTTCTTTTTCGGTTTCTTTTCCGAAAACCCTAGATCGGTTTTTCGTTCTTCTTTCGGACCGTTCGTCTCAACGAACATGATCACCAATTGTTCCCGGTTAACGACGTCCGTTCGTTTAACCGTTCTTCATTTTCTTTTCGTCGGTTTTATTCCGCGTTTCCGTGATCACGATCTGAGATCCGATCTTCGTTCTAGTCTTTCTTCTCGCTCGTTTATCGGAATCAGGTGATTCAAACGCCTGGAGTTTCGTTTCGAAACCGCCGTTCTGTCTAATCAACTTAAACAAGTTTTTGCCCCGGTAAAATTTGACCTAGTTTCAACTTGCTAGAACCGAGTTGTTTTCTTCCGCCGTTTGTTTTCCGTTTCTTTGTTCGGTTCATTCTTTCTTTGCAACCGGAGTTCTTAAGTTGAACTTTCTGGTTCGTTCTCTTGTTCGAGTTTTACCTGTGCATTAGATGAGTACTTATTGTGTGCTTGTTGTTTGTCTGCGATAGATCACCCGGATTGCGCCGCTTGTTACTTCGAAATCCCTAGGTCTCGCGGATCATCAGCAAGGCAAGTAACACTTTGATCATACCTTTTCTACAACCCAGTTTTATTGCATTAGATCAATCCTCTCACATTGCATGATTAGGATCTAATTAAACTGTGGGATGGGAAGTAGATGAGGTAGTACCTATCACCTGTATTATTATGAAACCTTTGGGAGTTACTTCTACGTTTGCTTATTATGCCATGCTATGCTAGTAGACGTGGATTGGGTGAGTGATATCCATGACAGATGTGAGTTGATAATTTTAATGGTTTATCTAAGGTGGCAACTTAAACACACATCTGGGTGGATTGAGGCACCTGATGTCTATCAGGACTTGCCTGTTTTTTTTGGACCGCCACCCAGGCTTAAAGGGATCATAAGATCTTTCATGCTAGTAACTTCCGTGTGCAGCCACAAGCCATTATGGGCTCTGGCATAGTTGACTAAGTTGTGCGAACTCTTATAGTGGTAGACTAGCAGATGTAGGGGATGTAGGTGTACCGGTCTACCCGATCGTAAGGTGCTAGCGCTTCTGAAAGACTATGTCTCGGTCATCTGTCTTCTCAAACACCATGTAGTGCGAGAAACCAAACGGAGGCGATCAAGTCTTGTGGGGAAAAGTGCGCAAACCTCTGCAGAGTGTACAAACTAATCATGATTAGCCGTGTCCCCGGTTATGGACATCTTGAGTATCTAGTACTTGAATATCATGTGAATCTCATCATGTTACTTCTAATTAATGTTGTTGGGTTTTAATTGTTCACTTAATTGGGATTGGAATGCTGTCAACCATTCTCGATGTTTCACAACCACCATGGTAGTTAAATAAATTTATTCCTTTGTAGTAGGGAAAAACTGGCTTTACGCAAAACTGTAACCATAGAGCTTTCCACCAGCCATATATGCTTGTAGTATAGCTGTTTCATTCCATTTCTCTCTATGTGTTACATTGCCAGCATATTCCATGTGCTGACCCGTTTTCGGGCTGCAACTTCTCATGTTCCAGACTTTTCAGACGATGAGTAAGGTGCTTTTAGGTCGTGGTTCTATACTTAGTGATGCCGTTGGAGTTTATGGACCCATTTATCTTCCGAGTCTTCCACTGCTATCGACATTAGATGGCCTTAAGCCATATTTAATGTAATAAGTTCTCTTTGAGACAACGATGTAATAAGTGTGTGATTGCCACTCTGCTATAAATCCTTTGATGTACTGTGTGGTGTCAGCATTACTGATCCAGGGATGACACCTGAGCATAGAGCACTTGATCCATTCGGGTCGGGTCGCCACAGAGAATGGTATCAGAGCACACGCTGACTGTAGGACACGACCACTAAGTTAAAGCCATAGATTACCATTCTCTTCTCATTTTCTAACTCCTCATCTTTTCTACCCTTTGAGGATGACGCACGCGAAGATTAAGTACGCCCAACCGGATGAAGGCACACCTTTTGGATTTCACCTGAAGGAAGTCACCAAGTACCTGAACATTGGATTACCAAGCTTCACGGGAACCTTCAACGCCACTCTGCCTGAAGAGGAGCGCTGGAAGATTCAAGCTCACGTTCCGGGAAGGACATTCGCGCCAATCACGAAGCCTATAGATAGTGTTTTCAATGCACCAACCTGGAGTCTGGGAAGGAGCATGGCAGCTCATATCACCATGGGACGCATTGGAGAAGTTTATCAAGAAGACCTCAAGGACACTATCTACCAGATTTGTGGACGCCGAGATGAACAATGGGAGTTAGTCAGCACCAAGAAGGATAGGTCCATTGCATCTTTCATCCAGGAGTTAAACCAACACATTCGACGCCACGAGAACCAGATGTGCAATGATATGATAGAGTTGAAGAATGCAAAGGCAAGGATCATCGAGCTAGAAGGAGAACTGAAGTCTACACGCAAGGACTACATGGACGAGATCGTAGCTCTAGCAAGGCACAATGGCGATCTTAAGCAGGAGATTGAAGAACTCAAGAGGAAGTTAGCATCCATGGAGGAAGACGAGTACGTCGCATGTCCGGACAACTACATCATCATCGACGACACCGATTCGGATCCAAGTGAACCCGACTTTGAAGACGAAGCTGGAGCAAATATCATGGAGTCTTCCACCGGTTCAAATTTCTAGATGACCACCAGATAATAGTAGTATTTCCCCCATGTAAACATTAGTTCGAGCACTTTTGCGATAGTTAGACCGTTTGTAAGCCCTTGTTTGATTGAATGAAGTGATTTGAGTGCATTTGCTCATGTGCATTGGGGTAGTGTTTTCCCTTTAGACCTCACTCTATTCTTAAATCTCGTCTCTTCTAAACCCTCAGATGCCTCCAACCCAAGCTCTTAGGACACCAATGCTAGTAAGCTCACCAGGAGCAGAGTACATGGCCAGACAAGGATGTTTCCAAGTGCCATTAAGTATAGGAAGGCATGTTTTCCCAACGGATTTAATTATTCTGGAATCCCAAGGTCTGGATGTGATTCTTGGTATGGATTGGCTGTCGATGTATGGAGGAAACATCGATTGCGCCAGTAAGACAATTTTGCTTACCACACCAGAAGGAAGAAGGATCAAGTATGTATCCCGACATGTGCCAAACAGGACACAAGTAAATTCCTTAACAGGAGTTGTGCAGGAGGAAGTACCAGTGGTAAAGGATTTTCCTGATGTATTTCCTGAGGAATTGCCAGGCATGCCACCGGATAGAGACCTTGAGTTTTTGATTGAGTTATTGCCAGGTACAGGCCCAATATCGAAGCGACCGTACCGGATGCCAGCAAAGGATTTGGTGGAAATTAAGAACCAGATTAAGGAGTTATTGGATAAAGGTTACATTCGCCCAAGTTCTTCACCTTGGGGATCACTCGTACTTCTAGTGGAAAAGAAGGATGGATCATTAAGGATGGTTGTAGATTATTGGGGATTGAATGAAGTAACCACAAGAACAAGTACCCATTGCCAATGATCAATGATCTGTTTTATCGTTTGCAAGGAGCTAAAGTGTTTTCCAAGATCGATTTGCGATCAGGGTACCATCAATTGAAGATTCGGGAGCAGGACATACCTAAGACAGCATTCACCACGAGATATGGACTGTATGAGTATACCGTTATGTCATTTGGATTGACTAACACACCTGCCTACTTTATGAACCTGATGAACAAAGTGTTTATGGAGTTTTTGGATAAGTTTGTCGTAGTGTTCATTGATGACATCCTGGTTTATTCAAAGAATGAAGAGGAGCATAAGGAACATTTGCGTTTGGTTCTGGAGAAACTAAGGGAACATCAGTTATACGCCAAATTCAGCAAATGTGAGTTTTGGTTGAAGGAAGTTGGATTCCTTGGACACGTTATATCCGAAGAAGGTATAGCAGTTGACCCCACTAAGGTTGAGACAGTAACCGAATGGGAAGCACCAACAACAGTTGGAGAGATCCGGAGTTTTCTTGGACTCGCAGGATACTACCGAAGATTTATTGAGAATTTCTCAAAGATTGTGAAGCCTATGACGGAGTTGTTGAAGAAGGATACTAAGTTCAAATGGACTGAGGAGTGTGAGGCTAGTTTCCAGGAGTTGAAGAAACGTTTGGTTACCTCACTAGTATTGATTTTGCCAGATCAGACCAAGTATTATGAGGTGTATTGCGACACTTCACGTCGAGGACTTGGAGCAGTGCTTATGCAGGAAGGAAGAGTTGTTTCGTATGCTTCACGACAACTGAAGCCTCATGAGTTGAATTATGCCACGCATTATTTGGAGTTAGCAGCCGTAGTGCATGCATTGAAGACATGGAGACATTTCCTCATTGGGAATCATTGTGAGGTGTACACGGATCATAAGAGTTTGAAGTACATTTTCACGCAGAAGGAGTTGAACCTCAGACAGAGGAGATGGTTGGAGCTCATCAAGGATTATGATATGAGATTGCATTACCATCCCGGAAAAGCTAATGTAGTAGCTGACGCATTGAGCCGTAAGAGCCATGTCAATACTTTAATGACGGGAGAAGTACCAAAGGAGTTAGCAGAAAACCTTCGTGAGCTATGTTTGGAAAAAGTTCCGAGAGGCTATGTAGCAGCATTCGAGATTCAGTCAACATTGATGGATAAGATCAGAGAAGCTTAGAAATCTGACAAGGAAATTGCTTCTATAAAAGAGAAATTGAGTAAAGGAAAAGCAAAGGGATTTCGTGAGGATGAGCATGATACCTTATGGTTTGAGGACCGTGTTTATGTGCCCAATGACCCGGAGATCAGGAAGTTGATTTTGCAAGAGGCACATGATT
Source organism: Triticum aestivum (assembly GCF_018294505.1). Lineage (NCBI taxonomy): Eukaryota > Viridiplantae > Streptophyta > Magnoliopsida > Poales > Poaceae > Triticum > Triticum aestivum. Next base: position 191,542,506 of record NC_057809.1, on the reverse strand, counting down.
CACCATAATCGATTCATCCAGGGAATACCAAGATGTATTTGGATTTGAAGGAAACATTCTGGTGGACCGGAATGAAGAAGGATATTGCAGCATAGGTAGCAGTTTGTGACGTATGTCAGAGAGTAAAGGCAGAGCATCAGAAGCCAGCAGGATTGTTACAACCATTGCCGATACCCGAATGGAAGTGGGATAAGATAGGCATGGATTTTATCACAGGACTACCCAGGACAAAATCAGGCTATAACTCGATATGGGTAGTAGTTGATTGTTTGACGAAGGTAGCACATTTCATTCCAGTTAAGACCACTTACACCAGTGCTAAGTTGGCAAAGATATACATGACTAGGATCATTTGTTTGCATGGAGTTCCGAGGAGTATCGTATCAGATAGAGGAACCCAATTTACCTCAAAGTTTTGGAAACAGTTGCATGAAACTTTAGGAACCAGACTAGAGTTCAGCACAACTTTTCATCCATAGACAGATGGACAGACTAAGAGTGTTAATCAGATTTTGGAAGATATGCTGAGAGCTTGTGCACTAGATTATGGATCTAGTTGGGACGATAACTTGCCGTATGCGGAGTTTTCTTATAACAACAGTTACCAAACCAGTTTGAAGATGGCACCTTTCGAAGCTTTATACGGAAGGAGGTGCAGGACACCGTTGTCATGGGACAAAGTTGGAGACCATCAATTCTTTGGACAGATTTGATTAAGGAGTCTGAACGGAAAGTTAAGTTGATTCACGATAGGCTCAAGGTAGCCCAGTCCAGGCAGAAGAGCTACGCAGATTTTAAACGCAAGGAGACAGTTTACGAAACCGGAGACAGAGTTTATCTTCGAGTATCCCCACTTCGAGGAGTTAAGCGCTTTGGAGTTAAGGGAAAATTAGCACCGCGTTTCGTTGGACCGTATAAGATCTTGCAACGTATGGGAGAAGTCGCTTATAAGTTGGAATTACCAGAGGGACTGTCAGGAGTTCATGACGTATTCCATGTTTCTCAGCTAAAGAAATGTCATGCCGAGATGGCGGAGGTACCGCTAAGAGATACCGTGCCACTCGAAGCCATTCAGTTGACAGACGACTTAACGTATGAGGAGAAGCCAGTCAAGATTCTCGATTATGCCAGCAGAGTTACTCGCAGCAAGGTTATCAAATTTTGCAAAGTTCAGTGGAACCACCACTCAGAGGATGAAGCCACCTGGGAAAGAGAAGAAGATTTGCTCAAGGACCACCCTCACCTATTTTCTAGCCAACCCGAATCTCGAGGGCGAGATTCATCTTAAGGGGGGTAGGTTTGTAACATCCCAAATTTTCAATTTGGAATGTTATACACTAGATCATCATGCATAGCATATTTTCATGCATTTTGGTTGATCCTAGAAATTTCACGCAACTCAAGGACCTCCGGAGAGAGTTGGAGATTTCGTTATTTTCATATTTGAGAGTTTTCTCAAATTTGAAAAGAGGAATCATTTGATTTATTTATTTCATCTTCAATTATTTTTCCGATATCAAAAATATAAGAGAGGGAATAATATGACTTTCCCAAAATTGAGGAAAAATGAAGATTTAATGAATAAATCAAATTTTGTTTGTCGGAGTTTATTTGCATTTTATTTGGATAGGGAAAAATGCGTGTTTTCAAAAATTGCATTTTAGGCCCGGAGAAAAGTTCATTTTGTTCGACTCATTTTTAGGAGTCGGGGAAAATTTACTTTAGATTCTTTTTTGAGTTCGTTTAGATTTTCTTTTCTGTGTTTTTCTGCGCGCGAAACCGATTAAAAAAAAATCTTGCAGCGCCCTGGGCCAAGGCCCAGCCAGCAGCCGGCCGGCCAGGCCATCGCCCGCGCCACGTGCGCCAGGCGCCAGGAGGCCGCCGCCGCCGCCCCTTTTGGAGTCCTAGTAGGACTTTAGTCCTACTCCGTTTCCTCTTTTTCTTTCCTATTCCTACTCTATTTCTTGTCCCCTACCCCAAGAAACCCCCTCCCCTCACCAATATAAATACCCCTCTACCCCCCCCTCTCCTCACATCAAAAACCCAAGCCTCTCTCCTCCTAAGCCGCAGCAAGCAGCAGCTCGCAGCCCCAAGCCGCCGCCGCCCTTAGCCGTCGCCGCCTAGCCGCCGCCGCCGCCTAGCCGCCGCCGCCGCCCTTAGCCGCCGCCGCCCGGAGCCCGCCTCCCGAGGTAGCCGTGCCTCTCTTTTTCTTCCCCGGTCCGGTTTTTCCTAAAAGAACCGTTCCGTTTTCTCTCCGATTCTTTTCTTTTCTTCCGGTTTTTGTTTCGGTTTTCTTCCGAAACCCTAGATCGGTTTTTCGTTTCTTTTTCGGTTTCTTTTCCGAAAACCCTAGATCGGTTTTTCGTTCTTCTTTCGGACCGTTCGTCTCAACGAAAGTGATCACAGATTGTTCCCGGTCAACGACATCCGTTCGTTTAACCGTTCTTCGTTTTCTTTCTCGTCGGTTTTATTCCGCGTCTTTTCCGCGATCGCGATCTCAGATCCGATCTTCGTTCTAGTCTTTCTTCTCGCTCGTTTATCGGAATCAGGTGATTCAAACGCCTGGAGTTTCGTTTCGAAACCGCCGTTCCGTCTAATCAACTTAAACAAGTTTTTGCCCCGGTAAAATTTGACCTAGTTTCAACTTGCTAGAACCGAGTTGTTTTCTTCCGCCGTTTGTTTTCCGTTTCTTTGTTCGGTTTGTTCTTTCTTTGCAACCGGAGTTCTTAAGTTGAACTTTCTGGTTCGTTCTCTTGTTCGAGTTTTACCTGTGCATTAGATGAGTACTTATTGTATGCTTGTTATTTGTCTGCGATAGATCACCCGGATTGCGCCGCTTGTTACTTCGAAACCCTAGGTCTCGCGGATCATCAGCAAGGCAAGTAACACTTTGATCATACCTTTTCTACAACCCAATTTTTTTGCATTAGATCAATACTCTCACATTGCATGATTAGGATCTAATTAAACTGTGGGATGGGAAGTAGATGAGGTAGTACCTATCACCTGTATTATTATGAAACCTTTGGGAGTTACTTCTACGTTTGCTTATTATGCCATGCTATGCTAGTAGACGTGGATTGGGTGAGTGATATCCATGACAGATGTGAGATTGATAATTTAATGGTTTACCTAAGGTGGCAACTTAAACACACATCTGGGTGGATTGAGGCACCTGATGTCTATCAGGACTTGCCTGTTTTTTTGGACCGCCACCCAGGCTCAAAGGGATCATAAGATCTTTCATGCTAGTAACTTCCGTGTGCAACCACAAGCCATTATGGGCTCTGGCATAGTTGACTAAGTTGTGCGAACTCTTACAGTGGTAAACTAGCAGATGTAGGGGATGTAGGTGTACCGGTCTACCCGATCGTAAGGTGCTAGCGCTTCTGAAAGACTATGTCTCGGTCATCCGTCTTCTCAAACACCATGTAGTGCAAGAAACCAAACGGAGGCGATCGAGTCTTGTGGGGAAAAGTGCGCAAACCTCTGCAGAGTGTACAAACTAATCATGATTAGCCGTGTCCCCGGTTATGGACATCTTCAGTATCAAGTACTTGAATATCATGTGAATCTCATCATGTTACTTCTAATTAATGTTGTTGGGTTTTAATTGTTCACTTAATTGGGATCGGAATGCTGTCAACCGTTCTCGATGTTTCACAACCACCATGGTAGTTAAATAAATTTATTCCTTTGCAGTAGGGAAAAACTGGCTTTACGCAAAACTGTAACCATAGAGCTTTCCACCAGCCATATATGCATGTAGTATAGCTGTTTCATTCCATTTTCTGTATGTGTTACATTGCCAGCATATTCCATGTGCTAACCCGTTTTCGGGCTGCAACTTCTCATGTTGCAGACTTTTCAGACAACGAGTAAGGTGCTTTTAGGTCGTGGTTCTATACTCAGTGATGCCGTTGGAGTTGATGGACCCATTTATCTTCCGAGTCTTCCGCTGTTATCGACATTAGATGGCCTTAAGCCATATTTATTGTAATAAGTTCTCTTTGAGACAACGATGTAATAAGTGTGTGATTGCCACTCTGCTATAAATCCTTCGATGTACTGTGTGGTGTCAGCATTACTGATCCAGGGATGACACCCGAGCACAGTAGGCTTGATCCATTCGGGTCGGGTCGCCACGGTGTCACTTGTTCCCCCGAAGCTATGCAACACCCTTGGGTGCAAGGAGCTTTAGCTGTCATAGGAAAGCTTCATAAGGAAATAATGGACCTCAAGCAGCAAGTCAATAAGCTCGAGGAGGAGAATCGTATCCTAAGAAGAATAATCGCCAAGAATATTACACCAACAACAAAGAAGGAGACATGATCACATGGGTATGGGCACTCCACTTGGCAACTGCCAAGCTTGGGGGAGGTGCCCCGGTATCGTATCACAATCGCAACTCCTATCTTTACCGTTTTTTCTTAGTTCGATCCTATTAGTAGTATCTTGATCTAGTAGAATAAAGTTATGACATGATCTAGTTTTGAGTTTTGCTTTATGATCTCTCTATGTAATCGAGTCAGTGAGCTATATATAATAAAGATTAGTGTTGAGTCAAGGGCTTAATTATTATGCCATGATCTTGGGTGAATAAAAGAAAAGAAAAAAAGAATAAAAAGAAACAAAAAGTTCATATTGATCTTATTGAGAGTAATGACTTCACATAGAAAGAGTATGATGATTAAAAGTTGTTGGGAGTTGGCAGATATAGCTTTGGTCATTGTTGCAATTAATAGGAAGTAATAAGGAAAGAGAGGTTTTCACATATAGATATATTATCATTGACATCTTTTATGATTGGGAGCACTCATTAAAATATGACATGCTAAAGAGTTGATGTTGGACAAGGAAGACAACGTAATGAGTTATGTCTTTCTTATATCTGAGATAAAGTATGTTGTCATGGTCCCTCTAACTTCTTGAGCTTGCCTTTCCCCCTCATGCTAGCCAAATTCTCAGCACCAAGTAGAAATACTACTTGTGCTTCCAAATATCCCTAAATCAGTTTTGCCATGAGAGTCCACCATATCTACCTATGGATTGAGTAAGATCCTTCAAGTAAGTTGTCATCGGTGCAAAGCAATAAAAATTGTTCTAAATATATATGATTGATTGGTGTGGGAGAAATAAGCTTTATACGATGTTGTGATGTGGAAGTAATAAAAGCGACGGACTGCATAATAAAGGTTCATATCACAAGTGGCAATATAAAGTGATGTTCTTTCGCATTGAGATTTTATATATCCAACCATAAAAGCGCATGGCAACCTCTGCTTCCCTCTGCGAAGGGCCTATCCTTTATTATTATCTTCTACCTTATTCAAGAGTCACGGTGATCTTCACCTTTTATTTTTTCATTTTATCCTTTGGCAAGCTCAGCATGTTGGAAAGAACATGATATATATATATATATATATATATATATATATATATCTAATTGGATGTAGGGGAGCATGAACCATTATTGTTGACATTACCCTTGAGGTAAAAGGTTGTGGGGCAAAACTATAAGCCCCTATCTTTCTCTGTGTCCGATTAAAACTCTGTAACCACAAGTATTGCGTGAGTGTTAGCAATTATGGAGGACTAAATGATAGTTGAGTATGTGGACTTGCTTTTTAGCTCTGACATAGACTCTTTCCGATTTTATGGTAAATTGCAATTGCTTCAATGACTGAGATTATAGTTTGTTGGAGCCCAATAAGGTTTACGATTTATACTTTTGCTTTGTGAATAGATCATCACTTGAACATAAGTAATCATATGACAAAATCTATATATGTTGCTGTTATAAGAATAATCATGATGCCTTCAAGTCCGTATTTTATTTTTATCGACGCCTCTACCTCTAAACATGAGGACATATTTATTGTTATCGGCTTTTCGCTTGAGGACAAGCGAGGTCTAAGCTTGGGGGAGTTGATACGTCCATTTTGCATCATGCTTTTATATTGATATTTATCGCATTATGGACTGTTATTTCACTTTATGTCACAATACTTATGGCTATTCTATCTTATTTTACAAGGTTTACACAAGGAGGGAGAATGCCAGCAGCTGGAATTCTGGTCTGGAAAAGGAGAAAATATTAGAGACCTATTCTACGCAACTCCAAAAGACCTGAAACTCCACGGAACGTCTTAAAAGAAATAAAGAAAAATCCACGCCAAAGATGAAGGCCAGGGGGCCCACACCCTGCTCATGAGGGTGGGGGTGCCCCCCCTAGGGCGCGCCCCCTACCTCGTGGGCCCCCTGGTGGCTCTCTGATGCACATCTTCTCCTATATGAGGTCTTTCAATGAAAAAATAGGAAGGAACTTTTCAGGACGAGACTCCGCCACCACGAGGCGGAACCTTGGCGGATCCAATCTAGAGCTCCGACAGAGCTATTCTGCCGGGGATACTTCCCTCCCGGAGGGGGAAATCATCACCATTGTCATCACCAACGCTCCTCTCATCGAGAGAGGGCAATCTCCATCAACATCTTCACCAGCACCATCTCATCTCCAAACCCTAGTTCATCTCTTGTATCCAATTCTTGTCTCAAAGTCTGGGATTGGTGCTAGTAGGTTGCTAGTAGTGTTGATTACTCCTTGTAGTTGATGCTAGTTTGTTTAATTGGTGGAAGATCATATGTTTAGATCCTATATGCATATTATTACCCCTCTGATTATGAACATGAATATGCTTTGTGAGTAATTACGTTCGTTCCTGAGGACAAGGGAGAAGTCTTGCTATGAGTAGTCATGTGAATTTGATATTCGTTTGATATTTTGATAAGATGTATGTTGTCTAGCCTCTAGTGGTGTTATGTGAATGTCGACTACAAAACAATTCACCATTATTTTGGCCTAGAGGAAGGCATTGGGAAGTACTAAGTAGATGATGGGTTGCTAGAGTGACAGAAGCTTAAACCCTAGTTTATGCGTTGCTTCGTAAGGGGCTGATTTGGATCCACATGTTTCATGCTATGGTTAGGTTTACCTTAATACTTTTGTTGTAGTTGTGGATGCTTGCAATAGAGGTTAATCATAAGTGGGATGCTTGTTCAAGTAAGAACAGCACCCAAGCACCGGTCCACCCACATATCAAATTATCAAAGTATCGAACGCGAATCATATGAGCGTGATGAAAACTAGCTTGACGATATTCCCATGTGTCCTCGGGAGCGCTTTTCCTATTATAAGAGTTTGTTCCGGCTTGTCCTTTGCTACAAAAGGATTGGGCGACCTTTCTGCACTTTATTTACTTTTGTTACTTGTTGCTCGTTACAATTTATCCTATCACAAAACTATCTGTTACCACTTATTTCATTACTTGCAGAGAATACCTTGCTGAAAACCGCTTATCATTTCCTTCTGCTCCTCGTTGGGTTCGACACTCTTACTTACCGAAAGGACTACGATAGATCCCCTATACTTGTGGGTCATCATACACCTATCCCTGACGATTTCTGGGTCGTGTGGGAAGGACCCCTATCGGTGTCAAAACCGGCGGATCTCGGGTAGGGGGTCCCGAACTATGCGTCTAGGATTGATGGTAACAAGAGACGGGGGACACAATGTTTACCCAGGTTCGGGGCCTCTCTATGGAGGCAATACCCTACTTCCTGCTTGATTGATCTTGATGAATATGAGTATTACAAGAGTTGATCTACCATGAGATCGTAATGACTAAACCCTAAAAGTCTAGTCTGGCTATGACTATGAGAATTCGGCCTATCTACGAACCTAGCCCTCCGGTTTATATAGACACGGGAGGGATCTAGGGTTACACAAGGTCGGTTACAGAGAAAGGAATCTTCATAGTTGGTCGCCAAGCTTGCCTTTCACGCCCAGGAGAGTCCTATCCGGACAAGGGGAGAGTCTTTGGTCTTTGTATCCTTACTACCTATCGGTGTCAAAACCGGCGGATCTCGGGTAGGGGGTCCCGAACTGCGCGTCTAGGCAGATGGTAACAGGAGACAAGGGACACGATGTTTTTACCCAGGTTCGGGCCCTCTTGATGGAGGTAAAACCCTACGTCCTGCTTGATTGATATTGATGATATGGGTATTACAAGAGTAGATCTAGCACGAGATCAAGGAGGCTAAACCCTAGAAGCTAGCCTATGGTATGATTGTTGTTCGCCCTATGGACTAAAACTCTCCGGTTTATATAGACACCGGAGAGGGCTAGGGTTACACAGAGTCAGTTACAATGGTAGGAGATCTACATATCCGTATCGCCAAGCTTCCCTTCCACGCCAAGGAAAGTCCCTTCCGGACATGGGACGAAGTCTTCAATCTTGTATCTTCATAGTCCAGGAGTCCGGCCGAAGGTATAGTCCGGCTATCCGGACACCCCCTAATCCAAGACTCCCTCAGTAGCCCCTGAACCAGGCTTCAACGACGACGAGTCCGGCGCGCAAATTGTCTTCGGCATTGCAAGGCGGGTTCCTCCTCCAAGTACTTCATAGAAGATTTTGAACACAAAGGTAGTGTCCGGCTCTGCAAAATAAGTTTCCACATATTGCCATAGAGAGAATAATATTTACACAAATCTAATCTGCTGACGTATTCTGTAGCGTGACATCACACCACGGCCAAGTCTTTATTCGAATTGTTTTACTGTGCCACCTCAGCGTGTTTAGCGAGGCGGTTTCCTTGGCACGTCTTGTTAAAGCAGAGATCGTGTCCCCTTATTTCGGGATTCTCATCAATACGGGCGTGGGTAACCCAACCGCGCCATTGATTATGGCGCTTGGGAGATAAGAGAGTTTTACCAGGCTGGTGGGGACACATAGTTGTGTCCGCCCATATAAGTGGATAAGGATCCACCTTTTCATCCACGCCTTCTTCCTCCTTTGCCTATCCATTTCCACGCACTTGAGCTCCAGCGCCCAAGTCCGCACACCCCACCTCAACCTTCTCCATCCATGTCCGGAGCGAGAGGCAAGTGGATGGTCTCCTCCGTCACGAAGGGACACATCAAAAAACTGAGGAAGGCCGGATACTTGTCTAACGACATTGCGCACCGGCTTCCCGAAGAGGGGCAGCTCATCCCCACCCCTAGGCCCCATGAGAGGGTGGTGTTCCTCCCCCATTTCCTCCGCGGACTGGGTTTCCCTCTCCACCCATTTGTCCAGGGGCTCATGTTCTACTATGGCCTGGATTTCCATGATCTGGACCTGAACTTTGTCCTCAACATCTCAGCATTTATCGTCGTGTGTCAGGCTTTCTTCTGCATCCGCCCCCATTTCGGCCTATGGCTCAAGACTTTCAATGTCAAGCTGAAGGTGTTGTGCGGCACCCAGGCGGAGTGCGGAGGCGCCATGGTGGGCAAGATGCCCAACGTCCTATGGCTCGAGGGCTCCTACGTGGAGTCCCTAAAGGGGTGGCAATCGGGGTGGTTTTACATCACCGAGCCGTGCGACCCTGAATGGGTCGCGACCCCCGAGTTCCGATCCGAACCCCCTACGCGGCTTGCCTCCTAGAAAGAGACGGGCCTGTCATGGGGTAAAAAGGAGAGCTGACCGGACTCCAAACATGCGTCCAAACCCTGGTGGACAAGAAGCTCAAACTTGTCAACGTAGTCCAGGTTATGCTCATCCGCCGGATCCTCCCATGTCAACAACGGGCTTTCAACCTGTGGGAGTTCGACCCGGCGCGGCACCGAACTCTGAGCAGGCTCTTCGACATGACGTACGAAGATGCCTAGAAGGTGCTTTTCAAGGATGCCGAGGCCCCCGCATCCGCTACCGAGGATCACGGATTCAGCACGCAGCGTCACGCTCGTGCGGTAAGCTATTTTTACCTTTTATAGGGTATTAGTTTTTCATAGTTTGACTCCATGCGGGATCTAAGCTCCCTTACCTTTGACAGGATTGGCAGGAGACGCCCGAACAGATCAACTGTCTGGCTCCTTTGCCCGAAGGCCCAGCGGATGCTCGCTTGGCGAAGCTGCTGGTTCCGGCACCCTATGTGGTGCCGGAGAAGAAGGCCACGGGGACTCGAAAGAGTGCTCGGCGCCAGGAGGTGTCGAATTCATCATCTGACAACTCCAAGGCGCACTCCTCCCATGAAGACGACGAGGAGGAAGAAGAGACCTCTCCCCCTCCAATGGTGGGAGGGAAGAAAAGGAAGGCCGCCCCAACTAGGGAGGCCGAAGGGTCCAAGAAGGGGAAGACCCCTCCTCCAGACTACTCCACCAACACCGACGATGGCGAAGAGGAGTGGCCGCATAGGGCCAAGCCCCTGGCGAGATCGTCAGTATCCGGATACCTGAGTGATTCATAGTATTCCCCCATTGCATAGCTTTTCCTTACGTCGAACATGTTTATGCAGTCCACCCAAAGACCGGCTCGACGTGTCGTCGAGCGGTTCCCTGGATTCATAGGATGTGAATTCGCTTCCAACGGCTACCTCCCCCCATCCTACAGACGATGCCGCAGTGGTGTCCCAACAGGTTCCAAGCCAAGAGGAGGTGGTCCTGGAGGCGCCGCAAGGCGACCTCCCGGACTCCAGGCGTAAAGGGGATAGAACCCCCAAGGGCTCCAGGTCCGGCCTTGAGCCGAACACCGCGCCAGAACCTTCAATGGTTCCAGACTCCGGTAGGCAGCCTCCTTCCAAGAGGAGCAAGCCTACCGAGCCGGTGACCTCCGTCCAACCGGAGGCACCGGACAATTTGCTGGAGGTGCTTAACGGCGCCTCCATCGACGAGGAGCACCTCACTATTATGAGTGTGGTGATCCAGAAGGTTCAGTCCGCCAAGAGCGGACTGACTGAAGCCTGTGCCAGCCTTCTAACAGGCTTTGAGGTAAGTAAAGAATATATAAAAATATTACCGCATAGACAGTAGCCCCTGATGCTCTGTTCGGCGTTCGGAAAGAAAAGCCGAATAGAGGATCTAATAACATTCGCAGGAGTCTACCATAATCAAGTCAATATGCGTATGCAGGCTTCGCTGCTGGCCTCCGCCGCACTAAATGCGGAGGTGGATACGCCGAAGCAAAACCTCGCGCATTCCAAGAACGAGCTCGGCTATGCCAAGAGGCAACTCGAGGAGAAGGAAGGTAAGTAATAGCTTGCGCAAGTATATAAAGAAGATATGGTTGTAAAAAATGACACGATCAACATGCTATTATAGGGGCCACGACCAAGGTGGAAACCCTTAAGAAAGCGCTATCCGAGGCCGAAAACAGAGCGGTCGCGGAGTGCACAGAGAGAGGGAAGCAGGAGGCATGGGTGGAGGAGGTGCAGAAAGAGCTCCAGGCTCTCGTGAAAAAACACGAGAGTTTGGAGCTTGACTCAAAGACGCAAGCGTCCGAGCTTGCGGCAGCCCTCGAAAGCGTGAAGTCTGCCAAGGCCGAAGCCCAAAAAGCCCTCCAAGAAATTAAAGCAATGAAGAAGATAGCGGCGGGTAAGGCATTCATTATGCAAAGCAAGCACGTGAAAGTGAATTACTTGTTACTTACCCGAGTCCGGAGCTCTCTAGGAGCATTCGCAGATTTGCCCCGTAGTGTGTCTACTGCTGACGCCTACTACCGATCCGAGGAGGGGAGCTCGATGGAGAAGGTGTTCTGGTCCCAATATGCTGAGGCCGGACACCTGGTGCCTTTGAGCGACCAGCTGAAGCAAATGGTCGAGCTCCACAAGGTGGCCGAACAGGCCATAAAGGGCCTCGTAGTTCGGCTTTGGCCTGGAGATGCTCTTCCTGGGAGCTACTTCGGGCTGGTGAGGCGGCTGGTGGATGCCTGTCCACGGCTTGAAGTAATCAAGTGCTCCGTCTGCATCGAAGGTGCCCGTAGGGCGCTTGCCCGTGCTAAAGTGCACTAGGGCAAGATGGATGCGGAGAAGCTGGTGAAGGATGGGCCACCGCCGGGCAAGGAGCATCGCGTCCCGGAAGCGTATTATGAGGGCGTCCTGAAGGGTGCCAACTTTATAGTGGATGAATGCTCCAAACATGTAATTTTTGAGTAAACTCGCATTTGTGATCCTGTAAGCTGAAAACTTGTTCATATGCGCTAAGCAACGCTTTTGAATTTAAAATATTACCTTCTATGCAGCCGTTTATCAAATTTGAGAGATGGCGAGTCGTCGGCTTCTGCCCCCATGCCACGAGTGCTGGGGTGTTCGGGATAAACATGAGCGCTCTTTTTCCCATTCTTGGGTCTTTCGAGGGAGGCGCTCAACACAACGAACAAGGCAATCGGACTATAATGCTTGAACATTCTCACTTGGCCATAGAATTCTATAATTTTAAATTTCAGCAAAGCCCCTAGTGTTCGGAATACCGAGTTCGGGGCGCTATCCACGCCTAGGCCGGACAAAGCCGACTCCTCGCTCTAAGCGGCATAAGTCTTTAGGGACTCAAAAACCTCTCGAACAGCGACCAGCTCTCGCCTCATCATGACGGTCAGTTTTAGCTTTCTCTATTGAGGTGCTTAGCCCAGCTCAACTGGGGCACAATCGTAGTAGTTCTCCTAGTGCTACCTTAGCCGATATAACGGAACGTAAGGTACCAAAACATAGGAGCCGGGCAAACCCAACTATTGACCCAAGACATGATTCAGAGCCGATGCATATAATGCTATAAGTTCGGGGTGCCACACTTGTGAAAGTGTTCGGACTTCTCACACCGTATTGTGGGGTACTTAAGCCCCTGGCGTATTGGCCGTACCAAAGTGTACGGGTGCAACATGTCATTAATGAACATATATTCGTAAAAAAAGTAATGCAATAATAGACGGAAGCTATGCATTGTTTATTTAAAAAAGCTGCGATCAAAGCAGAATGATACAAATAGTGCAATAAGCAAAAGATGGGACTATTTAACATGCCCTTTCCAGGGGTGAGCTGCGGAATGGTATGTGAAACAGGTATACTGCTCGTTATAGAGACCACCTTAGAGCTCCATAGTGCGGCCTAGCTTTCTGCTTCCCTGGTTGTATCGTTTGTGCGGCAATTGTACTGCCGGACAAGCCTTCCGAAGAATGGAGTCCTGAAAATAAGAGAAAATTAAGAAATCGGCAGCCCGTAGTGCGGTTTAAGCCGCGTTTTGGGTGTGCCGTGATGGTGCCCCTCCCCCTGTGCCCATGGTATTTCTAGAGCGTAGTTATGTATGCGCAACACTGGTTTCACAAGTTTGCAAGGGAAGGGGTTGGGGCCGCATTGCTACGCTTGCTCGGAATGTGCCAGGCGGTCTTGTTGTAGGCTACTCTAGGCGCGCTTGACGGTGTCTAGATGTTTAATGGACGGACTGGAGAATTGCCTTGAGAGGCTGCTTTGTACTTCCGCTGCGATAGCCGCCGTATGCTCCTCCATTCGGAGAGAGCGTTCAGTGTTTCCATTGACCGTGATGACGCCTCGAAGGCCTGGCATCTTGAGCTTGAGGTATGCATAGTGCAGCACCGCATTGAACTTGGCAAATGCGGTTCGCCCGAGCAATGCGTGATAGCCACTGCGGAACGGGACTATGTCGAAGATTAACTCCTCGCTTCGGAAATTATCCGAAGATCCGAAGACCACTTCAAGTGTAACTGAGCCTGTATAGTTTTCCTCTACAACTGGTATGACGCCTTTAAAGGTCGTTTTAGTGGGTTTAATCCTCGAGGGATCGATGCCCATTTTCCGCACTGTATCCTGGTAAAGCAGGTTCAGGCTGCTGCCGCCGTCCATAAGGACTCTAGTGAGGTAAAATCCGTCAATAATTGGGTCTAGAACCAATGCGGCGAATCCTCCATGACGGATGCTAGTGGGGTGGTCCCTTCGATCAAAAGTGATCGGGCAGGAAGACCATGGGTTGAACTTTGGGGCGACTGGCTCCATCGCGTATACGTCCCTTAGCACATGCTTCCGCTCCCTCTTGGGGACGTGGGTTGCGTATATCATGTTCACCATCCGCACTTGTGGGGGAAAACCTTTCTGTCCACTGTTGTTCGGCGGCCGAGGCTCCTCTTCGTCATCGCTATGCAGCCCCTTGTCTCTGCTTTCGGCATTTAACTTGCCTGCCTGCTTGAACACCCAACAATCCCTGTTGGTGTGATTGGCTGGTTTTTCGGGGGTGCCATGTATCTAGCATGAGCGGTCGAGTATTCGGTCCAAACTGGACGGCCCCGGAGTATTTCTTTTGAATGGATTTTTCCGCTGACCGGGTTTAGAGCCTCTGAATCCGGCATTAACTGTCGTATCCTCAGCATTGTCGTTGTTAATGTGGCACTTTTGCTTGTTGCGAAGCGACCTGCCACTGCTGTCCTTGGTATCCGAATTACCAGGGCTCTTGGTCATGTTATTGCTGCGAGCTAGCCAACTGTCTTCTCCTGCGCAAAAGCGGGTCATAAGTGTCATGAGGGCTGCCATAGATTTCGGCTTTTACTGTCCTAGGTGCCATGCAAGCCACTCGTCGCGGATGTTATGCTTGAAGGCTGCTAGGGCCTCTGCGTCCGGACAATCGACGATTTGATTTTTCTTGGTTAGAAACCGTGTCCAGAATTGTCTAGCTGATTCCTCTGGCTGCTGAATTATGTGGCTAAGGTCATCGGCGTCTGGTGGTCACACATAAGTGCCCTAGAAATTGTCGAGGAATGCGGTTTCTAGGTCCTCCCAACAACAAATTGATTCTGCTAGCAAGCTGTTAAGCCAATGCCGAGCTGGTCCTTTAAGCTTGAGTGGGAGGTATTTGATGGCGTGTAGGTCATCACCGCGGGCCATGTGGATATGAAGGAGATAGTCCTCGATCCATACCGCAGGATCTGTTGTGCCATCGTATGATTTGATGTTCACGGGTTTGAAACCCTCGGGGATTTGATGATCCATTACTTCATCTGGGAAGCATAGTGGGTGTGCGGCACCTCTGTATTGGGCTATATCACGACGCAGATCAAATGAGCTTTGTCTACTGTGTTCGGCGCGGCCGGATTTACTTTATCCGGAGTGACGATTACCGTCTCGTGCCGTGGGGCGCCCACGCGATCCGTAGATCGATCTTGTTTGCCTTGCCTTGTCCTCCAATATATCTCGCAGGTCTGGCGCATTTTCCCGTGCCTTGGTATTTTTTGAGCGGCACCGGGGTGCGGCTTGAGTGGAGGGCCAGGAGGCCTCTCTGTCGCGACCACGGGGTGGCCGGTCGGCCGCATCATGCGCTGGTGATGTAGGTTTAGGTGCTTCCTCCTCTAATCGGGGTAGCAACCTGCGCTTTGGGTAGCTCTTAGAGGGGCGTTCGAGTTCATACTCTTCGGCCGCAAGGACTTCAGTCCATCTGTCGGCTAGAAAATCTTGATCAGCTCTGAGCTGTTGCTGTTTTTTCTTGAGGCTGCTCGCTGTGGCCATAAGCATGCGTTTGAAACGCTCTTGTTCGACGGGATCCTCCGGCACGACAAATTCATCGTCGTCGAGGCTTGCCTCGTCTTCGGAGGGAGGCATATAATTATTGTCCTCGACCTCTCTATCTGCCACTCTCTCATGAGGGATGGCTTCTCCATCCTCCTGTGCTGAATCTTGCTAGAGGTGGTTGTCTTCGGCACTGTCCGGGGTGTTATTATCTCCCGTGCCGGAATCACCGTTTTTTGTTTTGGCGGGATTTAGAGCGGCGCCGCTGACATTGGCGCTTAGGCTGCTTCTTGGAGGGGTCATCCTCTGCTGTTCCATCGCCATTGCCTTCTTTTGGGGTGTCCACCATGTATATATCATACGACGAGGTAGCTTTCCAGTGCCCTATAGGCGCTGGTTCTTGATCGTCTCCTGCATCGGCATCCATACCGTCGATGTCTTCGGAGTCGAAGTCGAGCATGTCGGTTAAATCATCGACAGTGGCTACGAAGTGGGTGGTGGGTGGGCTTTGAATTTCTTCATCATCCGCATCCCAACCTTGCTGACCATAGTCCGGCCAGGGCTCTCCTGATAAAGAGAGAGAGACTTTAGTGAATTCAGAATATCGCCGAAGGGCAAGTGCTGTAAGATGTCCGCGGCGGTGAACTCCATGATCGGCGCCCAATCGGGTTCGATCGGTAGGGGCACTGAGGGCTCGGAGTTTGGAGAGGAGTCCGGCTCCTTGGAGTCACGGGCTTCGCAAAGAATAAGGGCTGGTGTTCGGCTCGATCACCATAGAGATTGCAGCCCCCGAGGCGGTGTCCAACCACCCTTCCTCGATTGGCACAGTTGGCTCCGAATTAAGGGTCGAAGCTGATGCGGGTGCGGCCTCCAGGGCACTGTTCGATGGCAGAGCTAGATCATGCCCATCGTGATAGTGCGGTGCACTCGGCTGCCGCTCGAACCCGTCGAAGATCAAGTCTCCGTGGAGGTCGGCCGTGTAGTTCAAACTTCCAAATCTGACCTGATGGCTAGGGGCGTAGCTTTCGATCTGCTCCAGATGGCCAAGCAAATTGGCCCGCAGTGCAAAGCCGCCAAATACGAAGATTTGTCCAAGGAGAAAACTCTCACCCTGAATCGCATCGTCGTTGATGATCAGAGGAGCCATCAGGCCTAAAAGTGACGACACAGAGGAACTCTTAATGAAAGCACCAATGTCGGTGTCAAAATCGGCGGATCTCGGGTAGGGGGTCCCGAACTGCGCGTCTAGGCGGATGGTAACAGGAGACAAGGGACACGATCTTTTTACCCAGGTTCGGGCCCTCTTGATGGAGGTAAAACCCTACATCCTGCTTGATTGATATTGATGATATGGGTATTACAAGAGTAGATCTACCACGAGATCAAGGAGGCTAAACCCTAGAAGCTAGCCTATGGTATGATTGTTGTTCGCCCTACGGACTAAAACCCTTCGGTTTATATAGACACCGGAGAGGGCTAGGGTTACACAGAGTCAGTTACAATGGTAGGAGATCTACATATCCGTATCGCCAAGCTTGCCTTCCACGCCAAGGAAAGTCCCTTCCGGACACGGGACGAAGTCTTCAATCTTGTATCTTCATAGTCCAGGAGTCCGGCCGAAGTTATAGTCCGGCTATCCGGACACCCCCTAATCCAGGACTCCCTCACTACCCATCAGTCCGGCCCATATCCAATATATCAAACACCCGATGCCCCCTTAGTCCAGGACTCCCTCAGTAGCCCCTGAACCAGGCTTCAATGACGATGTGTCCGGCGCGCTGATTGTCTTCGACATTCCAAGGCGGGTTCTACTTTCCGAATACTCCAGGATAGTCTTCGGATAAAATGAAGGTGTCCAGATCTGCAACACAAGTACCACACACAACCGCAAGGAATATAATATTTCACGAGTCCCATTTGCTGACAACTTTTTGTAACATGACATCATGTCTGTTCGGTCACTATATCAAACCGTTTTGTCCGCCATTCCGCGCTTCGAGATGCGGTTTCCATTGGCACGTCTTGTCAAAGCAGAGACCGTGTCCCCTTATTGCGGGATTTTCATCAATGCGGGCGTGGGTAACCCAACCGTGCCGTTTACACAGCCCTTGGGAATAGGCGAGTTTTATGGCGAGTGGGGTGGCGTTCGATATTCACTGCCTTTATAAGGGGATAAGGATTCCCCTTCTTCTCCCACGCCTTCTCTCTTCCTTTGCCCTTCCACTCTTGAGCTCCAGCGCCCAAGTTCTCATCTTCTTCCCACTCGGGCAAGCACTCAACCATGTCCAGATCCGGAGGTCAAGGCAAGTGGATGGTCTCCTCCGTCAAGGAGAAGGACATTACTAAGCTTCGGGCGGCCGAGTACCTAGTGAAGGAAATCGCCCACCGTCTTCCAACCCAGGGGCAAGTCATCCCCACACCAAAGCCCAATGAGAGGGTGGTATTCATCCGTCATTTCTTTTGCAGGCTAG
This sequence comes from Triticum aestivum, assembly GCF_018294505.1. Classification (NCBI taxonomy): domain Eukaryota; kingdom Viridiplantae; phylum Streptophyta; class Magnoliopsida; order Poales; family Poaceae; genus Triticum; species Triticum aestivum. The sequence continues at coordinate 191,524,720 of NC_057809.1, read as the reverse complement.
GGTTTCCACTCCACCCTTTCGTCCGCAGGCTAATGTACTATTACGGGATAGACTTCCATGATCTAACCCCAAACTCTTTCCTCAACACCTTGGCGTTCATCGTCGTGTGTGAGGCCTTCCTCCGCATTCAACCCCCCTCCGGGCTATGGCTCAAGGTCTTCAACATGAATCCGAAGGTGGTGGATGGCCAGCACGTGGAGTGCGGAGGCGCCATGGTGAGTAAGCTGACCAATGTCTCCTGGCTGAAAGGCACTTTCGTGGAGACTATCAAGGAATGGCAGAAACAATGGTTCTACATCACAGAAACCCGCGGCGCAAACTGGGCCGCAGCTGCTGAATTCAACTCCGGTGTTCCAATGCGGCTTACCTCCTGGGTTGAGAAGAGCCCGAATTGGTCTTCGTCAGATGAGCTGATAGCGCTGTAGACGCACATCCAAAGCATTTTTTTAGAAAAGGAGGATGACCCCCGGCCTCTGCATTTGGGCGATGCATACGGACACTTTATTAATTATTCTCACAAGACTTTACAAACTAATACAATAGTAAGACAAAAGCCGCCGTCTAAGCAACAAACTGTCGCTACACCCATCCAGTTGATGAAGGGGCGAAGATAGCCTGGGCCTAATACCAAACAGACATCGCAGCCAAACCTAACATCTAAGACCAGAGGTCCCATCCAGGATGCCTACCGGGCATGGGTCTCACCGGTCCGGCGTGCTCTCATAGGCCGCCGCAGCCAACTACCACCGCTCCATCTTCAGAACTGTACTGATGCATCAACCTTGCTCGGTCCAGCTATCGTCGATGCCACCATGGCACCCAACGGCACCTCCTCCCTGCGCGCAAACAGCTGAGCATGTCGCGGTCGCCACTGATACACCTCAGCACGAGCACGCACAAAGCATGGTGGACAAAGATATCAAGCTCGTTGACATAATCCAGGTGATGGTAGTTCGCTGGATTCTCCCGTGCCAAAGCCGAAGTCTCCCTTTTTGGGAGTTCGATCCGAAGAAGCACCATACCCTGAAGAGGCTCTTCGAAACCACTCACAAAGACGCCTGAAAGTTGCTCTTCAAGGGCAACGAGACAACGCCAGCCACAGACTCAGACTGCGGGCATGACATTAACCACCCCGCCAGCGTGGTAAGTTTTTAGCGCATCCTCTACTTGTTTATTTCAAGGATGATATCTGAACTTTTATCATCATTGCTTCTTCAGGAATGGATGAAGAGAGCGAAGCGGATCCAGTGTCTGGCTCCGCCGCCTGAAGAACTAGTCATCCCGCGTCTAGCGAAAATACTGGTGCCGGCGCCCTATAAGGCGCCGAAGAAGAAGGCCAAGAGGAAAGCCAAGGGGGTCTGAAGTGGCCCCCACCGCAAGGGCTCTTCGGACGGAACGTCCGAAGACAAGACCCACTCCTCTGCTGCCGAAGACGATGATGATGATGAGGAGGAGAGCGATTCTCCCCCTAATAGGGGAGGAAGAAGAGGGCGGCCTCCACACTTCTGGATGCGGAGGCGCCCAAGAAGGGGAAAGGCACTCTCGTGGGCAGTTCCGCATGGGACGTCGACAGCAGTCCGGAGCGACGCCCCCTGATACGTCCATTTTGCGTCATGCTTTTATATCGATATTTATTGCATTATGGGCTGTTATTACACATTATGTCGCAATATTTATGCCTATTCTCTCTTATTTTACAAGGTTTACATAAAGAGGGAGAATGCCGACAGCTGGGATTCTGGGCTGAAAAAGGAGCAAATATTAGAGACCTATTATGCACAGCTCCAAAAGTCCTGAAACTTCATGGAAGTCATTTTCAGAATATATAATAAATACTGAGCGCAAGAAGTTCACCAGGGGGCCACACCCTGCCCACGAGGGTGGGGGGTGCGCCCTACCCCCTGGGCGCGCCCCTACCTCGTGGGCCCCCTGGTGGCCCTCCGATGACCATCTTCTTCTATATGGAGTCTTTCAATGAGGAAAAAACCATAAGCCATATTCCCAGACGAGACTCTGCCGCCACGAGGTGGAACCTTGGCGGAACCAATCTAGGGCTCTAGCGGAGCTATTCTGCCGGGGAAACTTCCATCCGGGAGGGGAAAATCATCGCCATCGTCATAACCAACGCTCCTCTCATCGGGAGAGGGCAATCTCCATCAACATCTTCACCAGCACCATCTCCTCTCAAAACCATAGTTCATCTCTTGTATCCAATTCTTGTCTCCAAGTCTAGGATTGGTACCTGTGGGTTGCTAGTAGTGTTAATTACTCCTTGTAGTTGATGCTAGTTGGTTTATTTGTTGGAATATCATATGTTCAGATCCTATATGCATATTAATACCCTTTTGATTATGAACATGAATATGCTTTGTGAGTAGTTACGTTTGTTCCTGAGTACATGGGAGAAGTCTTGCTATTAGTAGCCATGTGAATTTGGTATCCGTTCAATATTTTGATGAGATGTATGTTGTCTCTCTCTAGTGGTGTTATGTGAACGTCGACTACATGACACTTCACTATTATTTGGGCCTAGAGGAAGGCATTGGGAAGTAATAAGTAGATGATGGGTTGCTAGAGTGACATAAGCTTAAACCCTAGTTTATGTGTTGCTTCGTAAGGGGCTAATTTGGATCCATATGTTTCATGCTATGGTTAGGTTTACCTTAATACTTTTGTTGTAGTTGCGGATGCTTGCAATAGAGGTTAATCATAAGTGGGATGCTTGTCCAAGTAAGGGCAGTACCCAAGCACCGGTCCACCCACATACCATATTATCAAAGTACCGAACGCGAATCATATGAACGTGATGAAAACTAGCTTGATGATATTCCCATGTGTCCTCGGGAGCGCTTTACATCATATAAGAGTTTGTCCAGGCTTGTCATTTGCTACAAAAAGGATTGGGCCACCTTGATGCACTTTATTTACTTTTGTTACTTGTTACTCAAATTATCCTATCACAAAACTATCTGTTACCTATTATTTCAGTGCTTGTTGAGAATAACTTGCTGAAAACCGCTTATCATTTCCTTCTGCTCCTTGTTGGGTTCGACACTCTTACTTATCGAAAGGACTATGATAGATCCCCTATACTTGTGGGTCATCAAGACTCTTTTCTGCCGCCGTTGCCAGGGAGTGAAGCGCCTTTGGTAGGTGGAATTTTGTAAGGAAAAATTTATATACTGTGCTGAAATTTACTATCACTTGTTACTATGGAAAGTAATCCTCTGAGGGGCTTGTTCGTGGTATCTTCACCCCGGCCAATAGATCAAAGAGTTGCTCCTCAACCTACTGAACCTATTGAAAATGAAAATGAAAATGTCTGCTTTGAAATTCCTTCGGGTATGATAGAAAAACTGCTAGCTAATCCTTTTGCAGGAGATAGAACAATTCATCCTGATGAGCACCTAATATATGTGGATGAAATTTGTGGATTATTTAAGCTTGCAGGTGTACCCGGAGATGTTATTAAGAAGAAGGTCTTCCCTTTATCTTTGAAGGGAGATGCATCGACATGGTATAGGCTATGTGATGATACGCGGTCATGGAACTACAAACGATTGAAATTGGAATTTCATTAGAAGTTTTATCCTATGCATCTTGTTCATCGTGATTGCAATTATATATATAATTTCTGGCCTCGCGAAGGAGAAAGTATCGCTCAAGCTTGGGGGAGGCTTAAATCAATGTTATATTCATGCCCCAATCATGAGCTCTCAAGAGAAATGATTATTCAAAATTTTAATGTTGGCTCTCTGATAACAATCGCACCACACTCGATACTTCTTGTGCTGGCTCTTTTATGATGAAGGCTATTGAATTCAAATGGGATTTATTGGAAAGAATTAAACGCAACTCTGAAGATTGGGACCTCGACAAAGGTAAGGAGTCAGGTATGACCCCTAAGTTTGATTGTGTTAAATCTTTTATGGATATCGATGTTTTCTGTAAATTTAGCACTAAATATGGACTTGACTCTGAGATAGTAGCTTCTTTCTGTGAATCTTTTGCTACTCATGTTGATCTCCCTAGGGAGAAGTGGTTTAAATATCATCCTCCCATAGAAGTAAAAGTAGCTGCACCTATTAAAGTTGAAGAAAAGACTATAACTTATAATGATCCTATTGTTCCTACTTTTTATGTTGAGAAACCACCTTTCCCTGTTAGGATAAAGTTTCAACTGTGGTTCGTAAAAGCAATATTAGAACTTATACACCTCCTGAGAAAATTAAAGTTGAACCTAACATTCCTATTGTTAAAGATCTCTTGTCGGATAATATTGATGGGCATGTTATTCATTTCCATGATGAGATTGCTAGAATTGCTAAACCTTGTGCTAAGATAAACCTAGATCTTTGGTAGGCATGCCTGTTATTTCTATTAAAACAGGAGATCATTGTTATCATGGCCTATGTGATATGGGTGTCAGTGCTAGTGCTATACCTTTTGACTTATACAAAGAAATTATGCATGATATTGCACCCGCTGAGATAGAAGATATTGATGTCACAATTAAGCTTGCCAATAGAGATACTATTTCACCAATGGGAATCGTTAGAGATGTTGAAGTCTTGTGTGGGAAAACTAAATATCCTGCTGATTTTCTTGTTCTTGGTTCCCCACAAGATAGCTTTTGTCCCATTATATTTGGTAGACCCTTCTTGAACACTGTTAATGATAAGATAGATTGCAAGAAGGATGTTGTTACTATTGGTCTAGGTGATATGTCTCATGAGTTTAATTTCTCTAAATTCCATAGACAACACCATGAAGAGGAATTGCCTAGTAAAGATGAAATTATTGGTATTGCTTCTATTGCCGCACCTCCTAGTGATCCTTTAGAACAATATTTGCTGGACCAAGAAAATGATATGTTTATGAATGAAAGAAGGGAAATAGATGAAGTATTCTTTAAATAGGAACCCATCCTGAATCACAATTTGCCTGTTGGAATCCTAGGGTGATCCCGTGTTTGAGCTCAAACAGTTACCTGATACTCTTAAATATGCTTATCTTGATGAGAAAAAGATATATCCTGTTATTATTAGTGCTAACCTTTCAGAGCATGAAGAAGAAAGACTATTGAAAACACTGAGGAAGCACTGCGCTGCTATTTGATATACTCTTGATGATCTTAAGCGCATTAGTCCCACTCTATGTCAACACAAAATAAATTTGGAGGAAGATGCCAAACCAGTTCGTGCTCATCAACGACGGCTGAATCCTAAGATGAAGGAAGTGGTAAGAAAGGAAATACTAAAGCTTCTTGAGGCAGGTACAATTTATCCCGTTGTTGATAGTCAGTGGGTAAGTCCTGTCCATTGTGTCCCTAAGAAGGGAGGTATTACTGTCGTTCCTAATGATAAAGATGAGTTGATCCCACAAAGAATTATTACAGGTTATAGGATCGTAATTGATTTCCGCAAATTAAATAAAGCAACTAAAAAGATCATTACCCCTTGTCTTTTATCGATCAAATGCTAGAAAGATTATCCAAACATACACATTTTTGCTTTATAGATGGTTATTCTGGTTTCTCCCAAATACCCGTGTCAGCCAATGATCAATCAAAGACTACTTTTACTTGCCCTTTTGGTACTTTTGCTTATAGACGTATGCCTTTTAGTTTATGTAATGCACCTGCTACCTTTCAAAGATACATGATGGCTATATTCTCTGACTTTTGTGAAAAGATTTGTGAGGTTTTCATGGACGATTTTTCTGTCTATGGATTCTCTTTTGATGATTGCTTGAGAACCCTTTATCGAGTTTTGCAGAGATGTGAAGAAACTAATCTTGTCTTGAATTGGGAAAAGTGCCACTTTATGGTTAATGAAGGTATTGTCTTGGGGCATAATGTTTCTGAAAGAGGTATTGAGGTTGACAAAGCCAAGGTTGATGTTATTGAAAAGATGCCATGTCCCAAGGACATCAAAGGTAAAGAAGTTTCCTTGGTCATGCCGGGTTTTATAGGAGGTTCATTAAGGACTTCTCCAAAATTTCTTGGCCTCTGACTAATTTATTACAAAAAGATATACCATTTGTTTTTGATGATGATTGTGTAGAAGCATTTGAAATACTTAAGAAAGCATTGATCTTTGCACCTATTATTCAGCCACCTGATTGGAATTTACCTTTTGAAATTATGTGTGATGCTAGTGATTATGCTGTAGGTGCTGTTCTAGGGCAAAGAGTTGATAAGAAATTAAATGTTATTCAATATGCTAGTAAAACTCTAGACAATGCTCAGAGAAATTATGCTACTACTGAAAAAGAATTCTTAGAAGTTGTACTTGCTTGTGATAATTTTAGACCTTATATTGTTGATTCTAAAGTAACTATTCACACCGATCAAGCTGCTATTAAATATCTCATGGAAAAGAAAGATGCTAAACCTAGACTTATTAGATGGGTTCTCTTGCTACAAGAATATGATTTGCATATTATTGATAGAAAGGGATCTGAGAACCCCGTTGCGGACAACTTGTCTAGGTTAGAGAATGTGCTTGATGACCCACTACCTATTGATGATAGCTTTCCTGATGAACAATTAAATGTCATAAATGCTTCTCATACTACTCCATGGTATGTTGATTATGCTAATTATATTGTTGCTAAATTTATACCACCTAGTTTCACATACCAGCAAAAGAAAAAGTTTTTCTATGATTTGAGACATTACTTTTGGGATGACCCACATCTTTATAAAGGAGTAGATGGTGTTATTAGACGTTGTGTACCTGAGCATGAACAGGAATAGATCCTACGCAAGTGTCACTCCGAAGCTTATGGATGACACCACGCTGCAGATAGAACTACACACAAGGTATTGCAATCCAGTTTTTATTGGCCTACTCTCTTCAAGGATGCCCGTAAGTTTGTCTTGTCTTGTGATGAATGTCAAAGAATTGGTAATATTAGTAGACGTCAAGAAATGCCTATGAATTATTCACTTGTTATTGAACCATTTGATGTTTGGGGTTTTGATTATATGGGACCTTTTCCTGCCTCTAATGGATACACACATATTTTAGTTGCTGTTGATTACGTTACTAAGTGGGTAGAAGCTATTCCAACTAGTAGTGCTGATCATAACACTTCTATTAAAATGCTTAAAGAACTTATTTTTCCAAGGTTTGGAGTCCCTAGATATTTAATGACTGATGGTGGTTCACATTTTATTCATGGTGCTTTCCGTAAAATGCTTGCTAAATATGATGTTAATCATAGAATTGCATCACCTTATCACCCACAGTCTAGTGGTCAAGTAGAATTGAGCAACAGAGAACTCAAATTAATTTTGCAAAAGACTGTTAATAGATCTAGAAAGAATTGGTCCAAGAAACTTGATGATGCATTATGGGCCTATAGAACTGCATATAAAAATCCTATGGGTATGTCTCCGTATAAAATGGTTTATGGAAAATCATGTCACTTACCTCTTGAACTAGAACATAAGGCTTATTCGGCTATTAAAGAGCTCAACTATGCTTTCAAACTTGCCGGTGAAAAGAGGTTATTTGATATTAGCTCACTTGATGAATGGAGAACCCAAGCTTATGAAAATGCCAAGTTGTTTAAAGAAAAAGTTAAAAGATGGCATGACAAAAGGATAAAAAAGCGTGAGTTTAATGTAGGTGATTATGTATTGCTATACAACTCTCTTTAAGATTTTTTGCAGGAAAACTACTCTCTAAATGGGAAGGTCCCTACGTTATCGAGGAGGTCTATCGTTCCGGTGCCATAAAAATTAACAACTTCGAAGGCACAAATCCGAAGGTGGTGAACGGTCAAAGAATTAAACATTATACCTCAGGTAATCCTATAAATGTTGAAACCAATGTTATTGAAACCGTAACCCCGGAGGAATACATAAGGGACACTTTTCGGAACGTTTCAGACTCCGAAAAGGAATAGGTATGTGGTACAGTAAGTAAACCAACTCCAAAACAGTTTTTATGACAATATTTCTCCGTCTTGGAATATTTAGAAAAATAGAAAAATAAGAAGCAGTCCGAGAAGGACACGAGGCCTCCATGAGGGTGGAGGGCGCGCCCTACCCCCCCCGGGCGTGCCCCCTACCTCGTGGGCACCTCGTGTGCTCTCCGGACTCCGTTTTCTTACATGATGTGTATTTTGGTCGGTAAAATTTCATTATATAACCTCCCGAAGGTTTTGGCCACCGTATCACGTAAAAATCTCTTGTTCTTGTTTCGAGCTGTTTTCTACCATGGTTGTCAAAGCTAAGCATCATGTCGTGTCCCTCCTCCTTCAACAATGAGGGCAACGACGCTTGGCTAATGAAGATAGAGCTGAAGAGAGAAGATCCCATGGAGATCAACAAGGATGAAGGGATCAAGAAGGCCACGGAGGACCAAGTTCCGGCAACAGAAGACCTCGTTCAACTTGATCACAATCTTCTTACCCCAACTAAGATCGAAGCTTTCAAGATGATTGAGCTAGCTTGTATACAAAACAAGTATCTCACACGTGAAAATATTTTGTTGAAGGAGCATATCATCGCACTCAAGGGCATTATCCGCAAGTTGGAAGACCTCCTACGCTCGATGTGCGACTACCCATCATCACCACCATCTTCTTCACCAACAAAGGAGACATAATCACATGGGTATGGGCACTCCCCTTGGCAACCGCCAAGCTTGGGGGAGTGCCCCGGTATTGTATCACCATCACTTTTATCTTTACCGCTTTTCTTTGTTCGATCCTTTTGATAATATCTTGATCTAGTAGAATAAAAGTTCTTAGTATGATCTAGTTGTGAGCTTTGCTTTATGATCCTTCTCTGTAATCGAGTCCGTGAGCTATATATAATAAAGATTAGTGTTGAGTCAAGGGCTTGTTTATTTTGCCATGATCTTGAGTGAATAAAAGAAAAGAGAAAAAGAATAAAAAGAAACAAAGAGATCATATGGATCTTATGGAGAGTAATGGGCTCACATAGAAAGAGTACGATGATTAAAAGTAGTTGGGAGTTGACAAACATAGTTTTGGTCATTGTTGCAATTAATAGGAAGTAATAAAGAAAGAGAGGTCTTCACATATAAATATAGTATCTTGGACATCTTTTATGATTGTGAGCACTCATTAAAATATGACATGCTAAAGAGTTGACGTTGGACAAGGAAGACAACGTAATGGGTTATGTTTTCTTACATCTGGGATAAATTATATTGTCATGGATCATCCAACATGGTTGAGCTTGCCTTTCCCCCTCATGCTAGCCAAATCCTTTGCACCAAGTAGAGATACTACTTGTGCTTCCAAACACCCTTAAACCAGTTTTGCCATGAGAGTCCACCATATCTACCTATGGATTGAGTAAGATCCTTCAAGTAAGTTGTCATCGGTGCAAGCAATAAAAATTGCTCTCTAAATATGTATGATTGATTGGTGTGGAGGAAATAAGCTTTATACGATCGTGTGATATGGAAGAAATAAAAGTGACAGACTGCATAATAAAGGTCCATATCACAAGTGGCAATATAAAGTGACGTTCTTTCGCATTAAGATTTTGTGCATCCAACCATAATAGCGCATGGCAACCTCTGCTTCCCTCTGCGAAGGGCCTATCTTTTACCTTTATCTCCTACCTTACATAAGAGTCATGGTGATCTTCACCCTTCCTTTTTACATTTTATCTTTTGGCAAGCACAACATGTTTGAAAGATCCTGGTATATATGGCTAATTGTATGTGAGTTTTCATGAACTATTATTGTTGACATTACCCTTGAGGTAAAATGTTGGGAGGCAAAATTATAAGCCCCTATCTTTCTCTGTGTCCGATTAAAACTCCATACCCATAAGTATAGCGTGAGTGTTAGCAATTGTGAAAGACTATATGATAGTTGAGTATGTGGACTTGCTGAATAGCTCTTATATTGACTCTTTCCTATGTTATGATAAATTGCAATTGCTCCAATGACTGAGATTATAGTTTGTTAGTTTTCAATGAAGTTTATCATTCATACTTGAAATTGTGATTGAATTATTACTCTAGCATAAGAGATCACATGAAAAGAATTATATAAATTGTTGTTCTAAGAACGATCATGATGCCCTCATGTCCATATTTTATTTTTATCGACACCTCTATCTCTAAACATGTGGACATATTTTTCGATTTCGGCTTTCGCTTGAGGACAAGCGAGGTCTAAGCGTGGGGGAGTTGATATGTCCATTAGGCATCATGCTTTTATATCGATATTTATTGCATTATAGGCTGTTATTACACATTATGTCACAGGAGCTGGGCAACCCAACTATTGACCAAAGACATGATTCAGAGCCAATGCATATATGCTAAATTTGGGGTGCCAGACTATACTATAAAAGTGTTCGGACATTTGTTGCCATGTTGTGGGGCGCTATGAAGCCCCTGGCAAATGGAAACGCACCCGAGTGTACGGGTGTTATCTGATAGAATTACCAGAAAGGAAAAGGCAAAAAGAAAGAAAAATGAAGAACCAGTGGTAAGCTAGAGTCGTGAAAATTTGGGCCGCAAACTGTTCCTATTATAATTTCATTGGTGTGTTATAGCACATTTATACAAGTAGTGCAATAAGCAGAAAGGCTATTTACTATGCCTTCACCAAGAGAGACCTGCGTATGGGTCCTGAAGATAGGTAAAGGGATCGTTAAAGAGACCACCTAAGAGTTTCCCAGTACGTTCATGCTTCTTGGTGTCTTGGTGTTTTTATCCTTCAAAAAGAATCGATGGTCAAGCCGCCAGGAAAGGCCTGTAAAAAAGGAAAAACAAAAGAAAAAAGGGAAATAGTGAAAGTTTGAGTGTCTGGAGCGGTCGAGCCATATTGCGGATCACAAGCTGATTATGCCTACATCCGGGTCCATGGTATTTTTAGTGCGTAATTATGTACGTGCGGTACGATGGCTGCCACCTGGTCAGGACGGGGACGGAGGCCAAATTGCTAGTCAAGCTCCTGACGAGCCGAGCTGTCCTTCTGTGGGATGGTTCGGACTCTCTTGACAGTGTCTGAGGGGTCGGATACCGAATTGAGGTTTTGCTTGACAAGGCCGCCCTGTACCTCTGCCGCTAAGGCAGCGGTGTGCTCCTCGGTGCGGAGGGAGCATTCTGTGTTTCCATTGACTGTTATGACACTGCGCGGTCCGAGCATCTTGAGCTTGAGATAAGCATAGTGTGGCACCACATTGAATCGAGCAAATGTGGTCCATCCAAGCAGTGCGTTGTAGCCGCTGCGAAAGGGGACGATGTCGAAGAGTAACTCCTCACTTCAGAAGTTGTCCGGAGACCCGAAGACAACCTCTAGTGTGATTGAGCCTATGCAGCAGGCCTCTACACCCGGTATGACTCCTTTAAAGGTGGTCTTTGTCAGCTTGATTCGCGATGGGTTAATGCCCATTTTGCACATTGTATCCTGATAGAGCAAGTTAATGCTACTGCCACCGTCCATCATGACTCGCGTCAGGTGGAACCCATCAATTATTGGGTCCAGGACCAGTGCAGCTGAACCGCCATGACGGATACTGGTCGGATGATCCCGACGATCAAAAGTGATCAGGTCACGACCATGGATAAAATTTTGGGGCGATTGGCTCTATCGTGTAAACGTCCCTGACCGCGCGCTTGCGCTCCCTCTTGTGGATGTGGGTAGCATATATCATGTTTACTGTTTTGACCTGAGGAGGGAACTTCTTTTGTGCCCCTGTGTTCGGCGGCTGGGGCTCCTCATCGTCGTCTTCGCTTTGCGATCCCTTATCCTTGTTTTTGGCACTTAACTTGCCGGCCTGTTTAAAAACCCAACAATCTCTGTTGGTATGATTGGGTGGTTTGTCTAGGGTGCTATGAATCTGGCACAGACGATCAAGTATGCGGTCCAGGATAGATGGACCTGAATTGTTCTTTTTGAACGACTTCTTCCACTGACCAGGCTTAGAGTCACTGAATCTGGCATTGACCGCCATATCCTTGGTGTTGTCATTGTTATTTTGATGCTTGTACCTGTTGCGTCAAGACTTGTCGTTGCTATTTTTAGCTTCAGGGGTGCTGGCGTCACTTCCATTGTTTTTGCTACAGGCCAGCGAACTATCCTCGCCCGCGCAAAAGCGGGTCATGAGTGCCGTGAGGGCCGCCATGGACTTTGGCTTCTCTTGGCCGAGGTGGCGGGCGAGCCATTCATCGCGGATGCTATGTTTAAAGGCCGCTAGGGCTTCGGCATCCAGACAGTCGACTATTTGGTTCTTTTTAGTTAGGTTTCTTCTAAGTCCTCCCAGCTGCCGACGGAGCTTTCAGGTAGGCTGTTCAACCAGTGCCGTACTGGTCCTTTGAGTTTTAGGGGGAGGTATTTAATGGCATGAAGGTCATCGCCGCGGGCCATATGAATGTGGTGAATGAAGTCTTCGATCCACACCGCGGGGTTTGTGGTGCCATCATATGATTCTATATTTCACGGGTTTGAACCCTTCTGGGAATTCATGTCCCATGACTTCGTCGGTGAAGCAATGAGGGCGTGCGTCGCCTCTATATCGGGCCTTATCACGACATAGCTCTAATGGAGTCCGTCTGCGGCTTTCAGCCCGCGCATGACTAGGTTTTTCACGTCTGAATAGATGGCCGTCGTCGCGTGTCGCGGCACGTCCTCGCGATCCATAGATCGATCTGGTATGTCCGGCTTTGTTGTTCAGGTCATGTCAAAGGTTATATGTATGACTGTGAGCTGATTTACCTCTGCCTTTGCGATGAGGCAGGGCGGGCTGGTGTTCGGCTTGAGTTGCCGCTTTGTCCCGGCCACGTGGTGGTCGGTCAGCCGCATTGCGTGATGGTGGTATGTGTTCCGGCGCCTCGTCGTCGAACTGAGGTAGTTATTTGTGCTTCGGGTAGCTTTTGGCCAGGCGCTTGAGGCCGTATTCTTCGGATGCTAGGATGTCAGTCCATTTATCGTTGAGAAGATCTTGGTCAGCTTGAAGCGGCTGCTGCTTCTTTTTCAGGCTCCTTGCAGTGGCTATTAGCTGGTGCTTGAAGTGCTCTTGCTCAAGAGGTTCCCCAGGAACGATGAAATCCTCGGTGTCGAGGCTCGTCTCATCCTCGGAGAGCAGAAGATAATTACTGTCCTCTGAGTCCTCATGTGTGGCCAGTTTACCACGGCTAACCTGCCCATCTTCCCATTTATCCTATTCGGTAGCTGCGTCAACGGGGTCTTCGTTGTCTTCAGAACCTTCCAGAGTGTTATCTTCTCCTGTGCCGGTGTTGCTATCTTTACTGCAGCGTGAGTTAGAGCGGCGCCGCTAACGCTGGCATTTCAATTGTATCTTAGGAGGTTTATCCTCAATTGGATCTTCTTTGTCATCGCCGCTCTTCTCCTTTGGTGCATCCACCATGTATACATCATACGAGGAAGTGGTCGTCCAGCGTCCGGTGAACGGCGGGTCCTGGGCGTCTTCTTCTCCGGCATCGTCGTCCATACTGTCGATATCATCGGAGCCGTAATCGAGCATGTCAGTTAAGTCTTCGACGGTGGCTGTGAAGTGGGAGGTGGGTGGGAAGTGAAATTCTCCATCATCATCCTCCGGTTCAAGCCGGACACAATTCGGCTGTGAGCCTCCCGCTAAAGATAATGCTCTTAACGAGTTTAGCACGTCGCCCAGAGGCGAGTGCCGGAAGATGTCCGCGTTGTGGAATTCGGTGATCGATGACCGATCATGTCCGACATGCGTGGATGCACATAGTTTGGACCTTATAACTGGAAACGAACCCGTAGCTCCGAAGATACAGATGTTACTTGAAGTTAAGTCTGTGTGTGGCTCCAACGCCGTAGAGTCTGCGGCCTCCATGGCGGGGTTGAGCTTCCTGTCCTCGGATGGCGTGACCTGCTCCGAATCTAAGGGCAGAGCAGTTTTAGGTGCGATTTCCTGGGTATGGCCCGACGACAGAGCTACGTCATGTTCATCGTGGTGTCTGGGAGCGGCTGCCATGGTCTCGAATCCGTTGAAGATCAAGTCTCCACAGATACCCGTGATGTAGTTTAGGCTTCCAAATCTGACCTGGTGGCGAGGGGCGTAGCTTTCGATCTGCTCCAGATGGCCAAGGGAGTTGGCCCGCAGTGCGAAGCCGCCGAACACGAAGATCTGTCCAGGTAGGAAGACTTCCCCTACAACAGCATCGTTGTGGATGATTGAAGGAGCCATCAAACCTTTTGGGGACGACAGAGTGGAACTCTCAATGAAAGCACCAATGTCGGTGTCAAAACCGACGGATCTCGGGTAGGGGGTCCCGAACTGTGCGTCTAGGATTGATGGTAACAGGAGACAGGGGACACAATGTTTACCCAGGTTCTGGCCCTCTCTATGGAGGTAATACCATACTTCCTGCTTGATTGATCTTGATGAATATGAGTATTACAAGAGTTGATCTACCATGAGATCATAATGACTAAACCATAAAAGTCTAGTCTGGCTATGATTATGAGGATTCGGCCTATCTACGGACCTAGCCCTCCGGTTTATATAGACACATGAGGGATCAAGGGTTACACAAGGTCGGTTACAGAGAAAGGAATCTTCATATTTGGTCGCCAAGCTAGCCTTCCATGCCCAGGAGACTCCTATCCGGACACGGGTAGAGTCTTCGGTCTTTGTATCCTTACGGCCCATCAGTCCGGGCCATATCCAATAGATCGGACACCCAAGGACCCCTTAGTCCAGGTGTGACGCCCCGAGACCGATGTGCCAGGTGTCTTCGAGTTATTCGTTGTTGTTGCCATGTCATTTGCTTGCGTGTTGCATTTCATCATGTCATCATATGCATTGCATCATCATGTTTTCAAAACTTGCATTCATCCGGGTTTCCCCAGTTTCGTCTGTTGTCCGTTCTGAGCCCAGACACACTTGCACGCGCCCGCGGCACGTCCGTAATATTATTTTCTAAGTGGCTGGAATATGTACTCGGAATGGGATGAGAGTTGATGTGTGGTCTTATTATAGTGTAGATAGACCGCCTATCAAGTTTCATCACATTCGGAGTTCGTTTGATAACCCAACCGTTAAACTATAGCGGCATTATAGCCGGTCAAAACGTCGGACGTTTTCGGTCTCTGAAAACTATTGCCGGGCCGTTTTCTCTTCTCTCCTCTTAGTCCAAGCCCTTCTACACAGTCACAACCAACCCCTCCTGAGCCCCCCCCATTGCATCAATGCATCGAACCCCTCACGCGCGTGTCCGGTAGTTGTTCCAAACCCGACCCGGGCAGTCGCCACCGTTGGGTCCGGATCATCCCCAAACATCTACAAAACATCACCTTTTCTTATTTGGACTCCCTAACTATTTTATTCTCGTCCTTCCGATTACGATCGGAGGGTCCAAAGCTTGCCTCTTCTAACCCGCTACCTATATAATCAGACCGAACCCTAGCTTTTAGGCCACTTGTCCCTTCCATCCTCCTGCCCGCCGCCACTTCAAATCCTCTCGGGATCATCGCCAGATCCACCTCGTTTTTCCCCATCCACCCAAATGGCAGTCTCCTGTGCCTTCCCGATCCACCCATCGATCCACCCCTACCGAGCTCGTCTGCTCAACCCCCCAGACCCAGCTCGCCTCAGGACCCAGCAGGCCGCGCCCTCCGGCGACCCCGCTGCCGGCGACCACGACCAGGACCAGCCTTGTCCCGTTCCTCTCCTCCTGTATTTCCTCTCTCTCCATGTCTTGTTGTAACAGAGACCCCTACAGGTTCCCATCGCCATGGACGACCTCCTCGTCGCCCGTCCGTCGCCTGAGGCTCCGCAGCCCCGCCAAGTCCCGTGCCGTCGAGCCGTCGCCCTTATTTTCCCTCGCCATGGAGTCCCCTGCTCCTCCCCTGCGCCTGAAACTGGTTCCGCCGGCCTCTGCTTGCTCTGTATCGAGTAGAGGAGAACGCCAGCGCTTCACCTCGGCCTCCTCGACCTCCTTCGCACCGAATCCGTCGGGTCCCGACCATCCCCGTCGTTGCCGGACTTCTCAGCTCGCCGGAGCCCCAAGTCCCTCGCCGGCGTCCTGCCCCGCTGGAGCCGCAGCGCCACCTCTGCCTCTGTTCGCTCGGGAATGAGCACCCGCCCGCATTGACATCTCACGTGTGGATCCATCCAGGCCTCAACTGCCTCCAAGCCCAGCTCCACCAAGGCCGGCCTACCTCTCCTCCAGACGGGCCAAGGCCCACTGGGTGAGCTGACCCCAGCGCCCCACCCTTTTTTTTCTCTCTCTCTCTGCTGGCCCAGACTTGCACCAGTTTCAGCCCGTGGATGTTTTTTTCCAGTCTCTGTGAATTTAGCTAATTTCCAGGGAATTGCAGTTTTACAAAAAAACCCTAGTTTCATGCATTTAATAACTTCACAACCGTGCATCGGATCTAAATAAATTATATATGAAACTTGCTTAGAATTTTGTCTAGTATCATAATATGTCATTTTCATCCATGTTTAAAATGTCTAAAATGCTGTTTGGTTAAATTTACTCCTATGCCATGCTAAAATGGTTTAATTCATAGCGAAATAACCGTAGCTCCATTTTTAACAAACTTTATATGTAAATGGGGTAGAATTTTGCCTAGTTTAACATGGTGGCATCACTTTTCATGTTTAACAACTATAAAATTATGTTTAGGGCAGAACAGTACCAAATCTATAATATGCTCATGAGGAGTTTCCGGAATTGTTGTTCGTTGCTTCTGGCCTCATTTAACCTTGACTAGATAGGTAGTTTTCATTTGCTTCACCTCTTGCCATGCTAACAACATTTAATATTGTTGGGTACATAAACGAGATCGAACTAAATAATTGTTGTGGTGTTCCATCAATATGCATCCCGTTGCATATTGAGCTCCACTTAATTTGTAGGGTTTGCTTGTGCATTTTGCCATGCCATGCCTCTTTAAACCAGACATGCATCACGCTTGATTGTGCATCATGTAATGTTATGTGGTGGTTGTTTACTATGGTGTTTGATTCTTTCTGGTGTTGCTTCTTCGGGTTGGTTCCGATAACGTCGCGTTTGTGAGGATCCGTTCGACTACGTCCAGTTGTCTTCTTCATGGACTCGTTCTTCTTCCTTGTGGGATTTCAGGCAAGATGACCATACCCTCGAAATCACTTCTATCTTTGCTTGCTAGTTGCTCGCTCTTTTGCTATGCCTATGCTGCGATACCTACCACTTGCTTATCATGCCTCCCATATTGTTGAACCAAGCCTCTAACCCACCTTGTCCTAGCAAACCGTTGTTTGGCTATGTTACCGCTTTGCTCAGCCCCTCTTATAGCGTTGTTAGTTGCAGGTGAAGATTGAAGTTTGTTCCTTGTTGGAACATGGAGATGTTGTTCCTTGTTGGAACATGTTTACTTGTTGGGATATCACAATATCTCTTATTTAATTAATGCATCTATATACTTGGTAAAGGGTGGAAGGCTCGGCCTTATGCCTGGTGTTTTGTTCCACTCTTGCCGCCCTAGTTTCCGTCATATCGGTGTTATGTTCCCGGATTTTGCGTTCCTTACGCGGTTGGGTAATAATGGGAACCCCTTGACAGTTCGCCTTGAATAAACTCTTCCAGCAATGCCCAACATTGGTTTTACCATTTGCCACCTAGCCTTTTTTTCCCTTGGGTTCCGCGACTCAAGGGTCATCTTTATTTAAACCCCCCCGGGCCAGTGCTCCTCTGAGTGTTGGTCCAAACTAGAGTCCTGTGCAGCGCCCCTCGGGGAAACTCGAGGTTTGGTTTTAGTTGTATGGAGAGCTCATCTGAGTGTGCCCTGAGAATGAGATATGTGCAGCTCCTATCGGGATTTGTCGGCACATTCGGGCGGTGTTGCTGGATTTGTTTTAACTTGTCGAAATGTCTTGTAACCGGGATTCCGAGTCTGATCGGGTCTTCCGCTAGAAGGTCTATTCCTTCGTTGACCGTGAGAGCTTGTGATGGGCTAAGTTGGGACTCCCCTGCAGGGATTTGAACTTTCGAAAGCCGTGCCCGCGGTCATGGGTAGATGGGAATTTGTTAACGTCCGGTTGTAGAAAACCTGAAGTTGACCTTAATTAAAATGCATCAACCGCGTGTGTAACCGTGATGGTCTCTTTCCGGCGGAGTCCGGGAAGTGAACACGGTGTTGGAGTTATGCTTGACGTAGGTTGTTCTAGGATCACTTCTTGATCATACTTTTATCGACCGTGCTTTGCCTTCTCTTCTCGCTCTCATTTGCGTATGTTAGCCACCATATATGCTAGTCGCTTGCTGCAGCTCCACCTCATACCTTTACCTTACCCATAAGCTTAAATAGTCTTGATCGCGAGGGTGCGAGATTGCTGAGTCCCCGTGACTCACAGATACTTCCAAACCAGCTTGCAGGTGCGATGAGTCCGTGCAGATGACGCAACCAAGCTCAGGAGGAGCTCGATGAAGATCTTGTCCTTTGTGTTGTTTCGTTCTAGTTGATCAGTAGTGGAGCCCAGTTGGGGTCGATCGGGGACCTTGTCGCATTTGGGGTTCTTCTTTTATTTTGGTTCCGTAGTCGGACCTTGATTGTATCTGGTTGATGTAATGCTTTATTCATGTATTGTGTGAAGTGGCGATTGTAAGCCAACTATGTATCTTTTCCCTTATTGTATTACATGGGTTGTTTGCGAAGATTACCTCACTTGCGACATTGCTTTCAATGCGGTTATGCCTCTAAGTCGTGCTTCGACACGTGGGAGATATAGCCGCATCGAGGGCGTTACAAGTTGGTAATCAGAGCCTTCCCCGACCTTAGGAGCCCCATTGCTTGATCGAATTAGCTGCCGTGTTGAGTCTAGAAAAATGTTTTGAGTCATTTAGGAATTATATATCGGAGAGTTTAGGAATTCTTTTTACTCCCAGTCTCCTCATCGCTCTGGTAAGGCATCCTGACGTAGAGTTTTGACTCTTCTCTTCTCAAATTTCACTAAAAAAATTTAGGATCACGCGGGTATCTTGGAATCGTTCCGATGGTTTTGTGACGAGAACATTGTTCTTGGTGCCTCCTGTCATTTAGGGGTTGTGGCAGTGTCCCGGGGAGTTGAGCTCCGAGGTGTTGTCGTCACAATTTTATCGTTGCAGTTCTGGAATACCTGAGTTTAGTTCGCCGACATCGAAAATCTCTTTTATGCAGTTGTTGGTGAGATAACCTCGACGCCACCCAGTACTAGGGCGGGAGTTCGGGAGTATCGCCATAACTTGTATAACAGATGCTTTTCGAAGGTTGAGGTAGATGATTTCCGAAGGTTTCTTGGTTATGTGTTGAAGGATGGATACAGCTGGATGTAGGATTTGCTAGTTTTGGGTGAGATATTATGCTTCCCCTGTATCCCCAACACCTGATTGCATAACCGGAAAATTTCGGGAGTTTATAAGTGGGAATTCAAGTAGCTCTTAGGATATCTTTCCGTCAGATGTATGATATGAAATTGGGGTTCGACGTCTAGTGGTCCGCCTATCCACGGTCAGTTTTGCAGTGGTCTCGTTGTGTCTTAAAGAGTCCTTGGCTATGCCGACTCGGGGACGCTTCGTATGTCATGTGCACTGCCTTGTACATGATGGTGTTGTACGATCGAGCCCGTGTAGGCCTCACCACGAAAACTTTGGACGAAATCTCTATCATATGTTTGTTCTGGCTTATTCTGCAAGCCAATCCTTTGTTTTGTTTTGAGTTGTGGTATTCGAGTTGCTTCGAAGTCAAATGTTGATTCCATACTTTCCTAAACGGTGTTCTCATATCCTATGTGATATAATCCTTCATGATAATCGATAGTGTCATGTCAATCCTTTTTCAACCGGCGTGTTTCTCTTCAAGTGGATCCGATCATTTCAACATCAGCAAGATCAATTATCAGTTCTTCTCAACGGTGTTGTTTCATCCGTTCCAAGTTGTCTTTGTTTTCCACCCTCCCTCCCTTTGTTCTTCAAGGACTCAGATTTCTTCTTCAAGTATCCATTTTATTGATAGGAAGTCTCTCCAGTTTTTCCGTCAATGTTCTTATCCGGTGATTCTCATGAAGATTTTAATGGAGCTTCAAGTTCATCATTCTTCGTTCTTTTCTTCTCCGGGTGGTTTCAAGTCAAAGCTTTGTTGATCATACCCTTTCCTCATGTCAATGCTTTCTCATGCCGGTGCAATTCTTAATCATTCACTTCTCGTTATTCAATTGTTCTAGAGTGCTCAAGATATTTCGAAGATTCATGTTACGACACTGCTTTCGTTCAAACTCTTTCGAGAATGTTATATCATTTAAGCCTTTTAATTCAACCGGTGCAATCTCTCTTTCAAGTAATCGTTCAACGGTGTATCTTTTGAGTGGGCCCTAACCCACAGGTCTTTTCCCAGGATTTTACCTAACTCTTCTATTTTCCCGAAGCTATCCTAATTTTTTTCGAAGTTTGACGTAAGAATGATTTATCATAAGTCAAATGTCTTTCTCCAAGATCTTCCAAATTGTTTTCATCATTGGTTCAACTTTTCTATTCTTCTTTATTCCGGAGTGTCTCAACAATTCACGGTGGTGTTACTCATCGTCTTTTCCAACTTTTGAAGACCGAGAAGAGTTTCTCCTCAATCTTATCCGTTCTCTCAAAGATTCATGATGCTAGCCTTATGCCATACTCTCATAAGTTTTCGATCATGAGAATTCTTTTCACCCATCTGAAGCAATTCAAGAGTCTCCTCAGTTTGATTATCCGGAGTCCATCAATTCAGTTTATTCATTCTCAGCTTTCAGTGGTAATCTCCAATCTTACCGGTGCATCATTCAAGTTTTCTCTTACCAGCGCGATCTCTTTGTTCTTATGTATCTAAATTCTCTCAAGCATCTTCGTATTATTTACTAATTCTTCCTGGTGTCTTCCTTATCTTTTCTTTGTTCATTTTTAATTCTTACGATGGTTCGCTTCAAGATTCTTGTTCCTTCGTTTATCATATCAATTTATTCGTTGTTCAATCTTACGGTGGTTCGTTGAAGATCTTCCCATGTTTTTGCTATATCTATCTTAATCCTTTCTACGAGAATAATAGTATGCCAAATCCATTGCTTGTCATCAATTTGAATTGGTGAAAGATAAGCATAATGTAATTCTTATTCTTGTTTCATCCAAGTGATTAATTCCTTATTCCGAAGGTGCATCATCAAATTCTCGGGTTTCTATTATTTCATCTTTTCTTTTCCGGAGTTCCTAAGCTCTCGCAATTACATCACCGAAGGTCCATTCAAATCATTGCAAGGTCTTCACCTTGTGTTTTCCAACTTCTCTTGCTTCCGTTTGGGCATTTCTTTTGTTTAACGGAGTTCCTTCGGGAAGGTTCTACATGTTGGTTCATAAAGGATTTAATTTCTTCTTGAAGTGTTCATCAAGATTCTTTTCTAAGAAACTCAAGCTTTCTTCATATGTAATCCGGAGTGCATTCTTTCTATCATATTATTGGAGGTGGTATTATGCCATTTTTGATAATTTCAGTTCATGTTTCATGATTCACATGTTGTCAAGGATGAGATATTTTAAATCCATCATTTTCTTCATTGGAATTATGTTGGGTTATTTCACCTAAAGCTTTCCTTTAAGGATTGTCGCTCTCATGGTGTTTATCAATGATCCAATTTCTTCATTTATCCTTTCTGGTGCGATATACTTTCTCGTCTCCTTGTTCATATCAATACAATTCTTTTCCCGTGAGTGGCAGGTTGTCACCTCATAATTTGAGATGTACTCCATAAGACCATATAAGGTTTATTCTTTCGTTGTTGGCTTTCCAATAACTCCATTCGACCCTTCTCCTTAAGATGCCTTTTCAAACTCTTTTGTGGCAGAAGTTGGCATTTTCTTCAACATTCTTTTATTTCAATTATCTATCTTCTATTTCTTTCTCCCGGAGGCATTGTGTTGCTGCTCTCTTCAAACCTTCTTCTTGCTCTTGTCAAGAGCATGTTTTTTCGTGCTTATCCATTTAACCGGAGTGCTGTCTGAGATCTTTCTTACCCCTTATTCCATTCATTCAATAGTTACGGAGGTAGTGTATTGTGATTTCATCAAGTATCTTCTCATCTTATCAAGTTCTTATTCAATTTCTTTTCTTTTCAATCGGAGTGCTGCCCGAAGTTGTTCTTCCTTGTTCCTCTTTTCTAATGGAGTGTTTTCAACTTCGTTCATCTCCGTCGTATTCTTTTCTCGAAATGGCTAAACCTTTGCAAGGTTCTTTGGTTTCACTCATTGGTCAAAGAAGCAACTTAGTTTTACCTCTTCTCTTTCTCTTTCGTTTTCCCCGGTGCCATCCTAGATCTCGGGACCAGATCCTCTCGTAGTGGTGGAGTGTTGTAACACCCCGAGACCGATGTGCCAGGTGTCCTCCAGTTATTCGCCGGCGTTGCCATGTCATTTGCTTGCGTGTTGCTTTTCATCATGCCATCATGTGCATTGCATCATCATGTTTTTGAAACTTGCATCCGTCCCGGCCTCCTCGTTCTCTCCTTTGTCCGTTCTGAGCCCAAATACACTTGCACGCGCCCGCAGCACGTCCGAATATTATTTTTATAGGTGGCCGGATAATGTTCTCGGAATGGGATGAGAGTTGGCGTGCGGTGTTGTTTTATTGTTAGTAGACCGCCTGCCAAGTTTCATCGCGTTCAGAGTCCGTTTGACGCCCTAACTATAGCGACATTATAGTCGGTCAAAACGTTAGACGTTTTCGGTCTTCGGAAACAGTCGCCAGGCCTCTCCTCTTCTCTCTTCTCAGCCCTCTGCCTTCTGCACTAACTCTCACCGCCAGGCCCTACCTAACCTCTCTCGTCTGCCCGCGGACCTCCTCCCGCGCGCGTCCGACAGTTGTTCCGAACCCGACCCGGGCAGTCGCCACCGTTGGGTCCGGATCATCCCCAAACATCTACAAAACATCACCGTTTTCTTATTTGGACCCCTAACTATTTTATTCTTGTCCGTCCGATTACGATCGGAGGGTCCAAAGCTTGCCTCTTCTAACCCGCTACCTATATAATCAGACCGAACCCTAGCTTTTAGGCCACTTGTCCCTTCCATCCTCCTGCCCGCCGCCACTTCAAATCCTCTCGGGATCATCGCTAGATCCACCTCGTTTTCCCCATCCACCCAAATGGCAGTCTCCTGTGCCTTCCCGATCCACCCGTCGATCCACCCCCACCGAGCTCCTCTGCTCAACCCCCCAGACCCAGCTCGCCTCAGGACCCAGCAGGCCGCGCCCGCCGGCGACCCCGCTGCCGGCGACCACGACCAGGACCGGCCTTGTCCTGCTCCTCTCTGTCTTCTTATCCTTCCTCATCCTGTTCCTCTCCTCCTGTTTTTCCCTCTCTCTCCATGTCTCGTTGTAACAGAGACCCCTGGAGGTTCCCGTCGCCATGGACGACCTCCTCGTCGCCCGTCTGTCGCCTAAGGCTCCGCAGCCGCGCCAAGTCCCGTGCCGTCGAGCCGTCGCCCTTGTTTTCCCTTGCCATGGAGTCCCCTGCTCCTCCCCTGCGCCTGAAACTGGTTCCGCTGGCCTCTGCTTGCTCTGTATCGAGTAGAGGAGAATGCCAACGCTTTACCTCGGCCTCCTCGACCTCCTTCGCACCGGATCCGTCGGGTCCCGACCATCCCCGTCGTTGCCGGACTTCTCAGCTCGCCGGAGCCCCAAGTCCCTCGCCGGCGTCCTGCCCCGCTGGAGCCGCAGCGCCACCTCTGCCTCTGTTCACTCGGGAACGAGCACCTGCCCGCGTTGACTTCTCTTGCGTGGATCCATCAAGGCCTCAACTGCCTCCAAGCCCAGCTCCACCAAGGCCGGCCTACCTCTCCTCCAGACGGGCCAAGGCTCACTGGGTGAGCTGACCCTCGCGCCCCACCCTTTTTTCTCTCTCTCTGTTGGCCCAGACTTGCACCAGTTTCAGCCCATGGATGTTTTTTTCCAGTCTCTGTGAATTTAGCTAATATCCAGGGAATTACAGTTTTACAGAAAACCCCCTAGTTTCATGCATTTAATAACTTCACAACCATGCATCGGATCTAAATAAATTATATACGAAACTTGCTTAGAATTTTGTCTAGTATCATAATATGTCATTTTCATCCATGTTTAAAATGTCTAAAATGCTGTTTGGTTAAATTTACTCCTATGCCATGCTAAAATGGTTTAATTCATAGCGAAATAACCGTAGCTCCGTTTTTAACAAACTTTATATGTAAATGGGGTAGAATTTGCCTAGTTTAACATGGTGGCATCACTTTGCATGTTTAACAACTACAAAATTATATTTAGGGCAAAACAGTACCAAATCTATAATATGGTCATGAGGAGTTTCCGGAATTGTTGTTCGTTGCTTCTGGCCTCATTTAACCTTGTCTAGATAGGTAGTTTTCATTTGCTTCACCTCTTTCCATGCTAACAACATTTAATATTGTTGGGTACATAAACGAGATCGAACTAAATAATTGTTGTGGTGTTCCATCAATATGCATCCCGTTGCATATTGAGCTCCACTTAATTTGTAGGGTTTGCTTGTGCGTTTTGCCATGCCATGCCTCTTTAAACCGGACATGCATCATGCGTGATTGTGCATCATGCCATGCTTATGTGGTGGTTGTTTACTATGGTGTTTGCTTCTTTCCGGTGTTGCTTCTTCGGGTTGGTTCCGATAACGTCGCGTTTGTGAGGATCCATTCGACTACGTCCGGTTGTCTTCTTCATGGACTCGTTCTTCTTCCTTGTGGGATTTCAGGCAAGATGACCATAACCTCGAAATCACTTCTAGCTTTGCTTGCTACTTGCTCGCTCTTTTGCTATGCCTATGCTGCGATACCTACCACTTGCTTATCATGCCTCCCATATTGTTAAACAAAGCCTCTAACCCACCTTGTCCTAGCAAACCGTTGTTTGGCTATGTTACCGCTTTGCTCAGCCCCTCTTATAGCGTTGTTAGTTGCAGGTGAAGATTGAAGTTTGTTCCTTGTTGGAACATGGAGATGTTGTTCCTTGTTGGAACCTGTTTACTTGTTGGGATATCACAATATCTCTTATTTAATTAATGCATCTATATACTTGGTAAAGGGTGGAAGGCTCGGCCTTATGCCTGGTGTTTTGTTCCACTCTTGCCGCCCTAGTTTCCGTCATATCGGTGTTATGTTCCCGGATTTTTGCGTTCCTTACGCGGTTGGGTAATAATGGGAACCCCTTGACAGTTCGCCTTGAATGAAACTCTTCCAGCAATGCCCAACATTGGTTTTACCATTTGCCACCTAGCCTTTTTTTCCCTTGGGGTTCGCGGACTCAAGGGTCATCTTTATTTAAACCCCCCCGGGCCAGTGCTCCTTTGAGTGTTGGTCCAAACTAGAGTCCTGTGCAGCGCCCCCTCGAGGAAACTGGAGGTTTGGTTTTAGTTGTATGGAGAGCTCATCTGAGTGTGCACTGAGAACGAGATATGTGCAGCTCCTATCGGGATTTGTCGGCACATTCGGGCGGTGTTGCTGGATTTGTTTTAACTTGTCGAAGTGTCTTGTAGAACCGGGATACCAAGTCTGATCGGAATGTCTCGGGAGGAGGTCTATTCCTTTGTTGACTGTGAGAGCTTGTCATGGGCTAAGTTGGGACTCCCCTGCAGGGATTTGAACTTCCGAAAGCCGTGCCCGCGGTTATGGGTAGATGGGAATTTGTTAACATCCGGTTGTAGAAAACCTGAAGTTGACCTTAATTAAAATGCATCAACCGCGTGTGTAACCGTGATGGTCTCTTTCCGGCAGAGTCCGGGAAGTGAACACGGTGTTGGAGTTATGCTTGACGTAGGTTGTTCTAGGATCACTTCTTGATCATACTTTTATCGACCGTGCTTTGCCTTCTCTTCTCGCTCTCATTTGCGTATGTTAGCCACCATATATGCTAGTCGCTTGCTGCAGCTCCACCTCATACCTTTACCTTACCCATAAGCTTAAATAGTCTTGATCGCGAGGGTGCGAGATTGCTGAGTCCCCGTGACTCACAGATACTTCCAAAACCAGCTTGCAGGTGCCGATGAGTCCGTGCAGATGACGCAACCAAGCTCAGGAGGAGCTCGATGAAGATCTTGTCCTTTGTGTTGTTTCGTTCTAGTTGATCAGTAGTGGAGCCCAGTTGGGGTCGATCGGGGACCTTGTCGCATTTGGGGTTCTTCTTTTATTTTGGTTCCGTAGTCGGACCTTGTGTGTATCTGGTTGATGTAATGCTTTATTCATGTAATTGTGTGAAGTGGCGATTGTAAGCCAACTATGTATCTTTTCCCTTATTGTATTACATGGGTTGTTTGCGAAGATTACCTCACTTGCGACATTGCTTTCAATGCGGTTATGCCTCTAAGTCGTGCTTCGACACGTGGGAGATATAGCCGCATCGAGGGCGTTACAAGTTGGTAATCAGAGCCTTCCCCGACCTTAGGAGCCCCATTGCTTGATCGAATTAGCTGCCGTTGTTGAGTCTAGAAAAATGTTTTGAGTCATTTAGGAATTATATATCGGAGAGTTTAGGAATTCTTTTTACTCCCAGTCCCTCATCGCTCTGGTAAGGCATCCTGACGTAGAGTTTTGACTCTTCTCTTCTCAAATTTCACTAAAAAAATTTAGGATCACGCGGGTATCTTGGAATCGTTCCGATGGTTTTGTGACGAGAACATTGTTCTTGGTGCCTCCTGTCATTTAGGGGTTGTGGCAGTGTCCCGGGGAGTTGAGCTCCGAGGTGTTGTCGTCACAATTTTATCGTTGCAGTTCTGGAATACCTGAGTTTAGTTCGCCGACATCGAAAATCTCTTTTATGCAGTTGTTGGTGAGATAACCTCGACGCCACCCAGTACTGGGGCGGGAGTTCGGGAGTATTGCCATAACTTGTATAACGGATGCTTTTCGAAGGTTGAGGTAGATGATTTCCGAAGGTTTCTTGGTTATGTGTTGAAGGATGGATATAGCTGGATGTAGGATTTGCTAGTTTTGGGTGAGATATTATGCTTCCCCTGTATCCCCAACACCTGATTGCATAACCGGAAAATTTCGGGAGTTTATAAGTGGGAATTCAAGTAGCTCTTAGGATATCTTTCCGTCAGATGTATGATATGAAATTGGGGTTCGACGTCTAGTGGTCCGCCTATCCACGGTCAGTTTTACAGTGGTCTCGTTGTGTCTTAAAGAGTCCTTGGCTATGCCGACTCGGGGACGCTTCGTATTCATGTGCACTGCCTTGTACATGATGGTGTTGTACGATCGAGCCCGTGTAGGCCTCACCACGAAAACTTTGGACGAAATCTCTATCATATGTTTGTTCTGGCTTATTCTGCAAGCCAACCCTTTGTTTTTGTTTTGAGTTGTGGTATTCGAGTTGCTTCGAAGTCAAATGTTGATTCCATAGCTTCTCTAAACGGTGTTCTCATATTCCTATGTGGATATTAATACTTCATGATAATCGATAGTGTCATGTCAATCCTTTTTAACCGGTGTGTCTCTCTTCAAGTGGATCCGATCATTTCAATATCACCAAGATCGAGTATCAGTTCTTCTCAATGGTGTTGACTTCATCCGTTCCAAGTTGACTTTGTTTTTCCCACCCACCCACCCTTTTTCTTTAAGGACTCAGATTTCTTAATCGAGTATCCGTCTTATTGATGTGAAGCCTTTCCATTCTTTTCCTTCAATGTTCGTATCCGGTGATTCTCATGAAGAAACTAACGGAGCTTCTAGCTCATCATTCTTCGTTTCTTTTATCTTCTCCGGTGGTTTCAAGTCAAGCTTTGGTGATCTTACCCTTTCCTCATTTCAATGCCGTCTCATACCGGTGCACCTCATAATAATTCACTTCTCACTATTCATTTGTTCCGGCGTGCTCAAGCTTTCTCAAAAGGCTCGTCTTGTAATTCAAGATCCGTTCAACCTATTTCGAGGTGTTATCTCATTCAAGTCGTTTAATTCAACCGGTGCATTCTCTCTTTTAAATCATTTCAACGGTGTTTCTCTTGAGTGGGCCCTAACCCACAAGTCTTTTTTCCAGGATCTTACCTGACTCTTCTTATTTTTCCGGAGTTATTCTCAATTTCTTTTCGAAGTTTGATGTAAGAATGATTTATCATCAGTCAAATGTCTTTCTCCAAGATCTTCCAAATTGTTTTCATCATTGGTTCAACTTTTCTATTCTTCTTTATTCCGGAGTGTCTCAACAATTCACGGTGGTGTTACTCATCGTCTTTTCCAACTTTTGAAGACCGAAGAAGAGTTTCTCCTCAATCTTATCCGTTCTCTCAAAGATTCATGATGCTAGCCTTATGCCATACTCTCATAATTGTTTTCGATCGTGAGAATTCTTTTCACCCATCTGAAGAAATTCAAGAGTCTCCTCAGTTTGATTATCCGGAGTCCATCAATTCAGGTTTATTCATTCTCAGCTTTCAGTGGTCATCCTCCAATCTTACCGGTGCATCATTCAAGTTTTCTCTTACCAGCTCGCGATCTCTTTGTTCTTATGTATCTAAATTCTCTCAAGCATCTTCGTTTATTTACTAATTCTTCCTGTTGTCTTCCTTATCTTTTCTTTGTTCATTTTTAATTCTTACGGTGGTTCGCTCAAGATTCTTGTTCCTTCATTTATCATATCAATTTATTCGTTGTTTCAATTCTTACGGTGGTTCGTTGAAGATCTTCCCATGTTTGTGCTATATCTATGTTAATCCTTTCTACGAGAATAAGTAGTATGCCAAAATTCCATTGCTTGTCATCAATTTGAATTGGTGAAGGATAAGCATAATGTGAATCTTATTATTGTTTCATCCAAGTGATTTAATTCCTTATTCCGAAGGTTCACCAAATTCTCGGTTTCTATTATTTCATCTTTTCTTTTCCGGAGTTCCAAGCTCTCTCAAATATATCATCTCGAAGGTCCATCTAATCATTGCAAGGTTCACCTTGTGTTTTTCAACTTCTCTTTCCTTCCGTTTGAGCATTCTT
Organism: Triticum aestivum; assembly: GCF_018294505.1. Classification (NCBI taxonomy): domain Eukaryota; kingdom Viridiplantae; phylum Streptophyta; class Magnoliopsida; order Poales; family Poaceae; genus Triticum; species Triticum aestivum. The sequence goes on along the minus strand of NC_057809.1, from coordinate 191,495,753 downwards.
TTGTTTAACGGAGTTCTTCAGGAAGGTTCTACATGTTGGTTCATAAAGGATTTAATTTCTTCTTGAAGTGTTCATCAAGATTCTTTTCTAAGAAACTCAAGCTTTCTTCATATTGTAATCCGGAGTGCATTCTTTCTATCATATTATTGGAGGTGGTATTATGCCATTCTTGATAATTTCAGTTCATGTTTCATGATTCACATGTTGTCAAGGATGATATATTTTAAATCCATCATTTTCTTCATTGGAATTATGTTGGGTTATATTTCACCTAAAGCTTTCCTTTAAGGATTGTCGCTCTCATGGTGTTTATCAATGATCCAATTTCTTCATTTATCCTTTCCGGTGCGATATACTTTCTCGTCTCCTTGTTCATATCAATACAATTCTTTTCCCGTGAGTGGCAGGTTGTCACCTCATAATTTGAGATGTACTCCATAAGACCATATAACGTTTATTCTTTCGTTGTTGGCTTTCCAATAACTCCATTCGACCCTTCTCCTTAAGATGCCTTTTCAAACTCTTTTGTGGCAGAAGTTGGCATTTTCTTCAACATTCTTTTATTTCAATTATCTATCTTCTATTTCTTTCTCCCGGAGGCATTGTGTTGCTGCTCTCTTCAAACCTTCTTCTTGCTCTTGTCAAGAGCATGTTCTTTTCGTGCTTATCCAGTTAACGAGAGGTGTGCCTTTTGGCTCAAGTTTTCTTCGCCTTATCAAGCTTTGCATCTCTTTTCAACCGGAGTGCGGTCTGAGATCTTTCTTACCCCTTGTTCCATTCATTCAATAGTTACAGAGGCAGTGTATTGTGATTTCATCAAGTATCTTCTCATCTTATCAAGTTCTTATTCAATTCCTTTTCTTTTCAATCAGAGTGCTGCCCAAAGTTGTTCTTCCTTGTTCTTCTTTTCTAATGGAGTGTTTTCAACTTCGTTCATCTCCATCGTATTCTTTTCTTGAAATGGCTTAACCTTTGCAAGGTTCTTTGGTTTCACTCATTGGTCAAAGAAGCAACTTAGTTTTTCCTCTTCTCTGTCTCTTCCGTTTTCTCTCTGGTGCCATTCTAGATCTCGGGACGAGATCCTCTCGTAGTGGTGGAGTGTTGTGACGCCCCGAGACCGATGTGCCAGGTGTCTTCGAGTTATTCGTTGTTGTTGCCATGTCATTTGCTTGCGCGTTGCATTTCATCATGTCATCATATGCATTGCATCATCATGTTTTCAAAACTTGCATTCGTACGGGTTTCCCCAGTTTCGTCTGTTGTCCGTTCTGAGCCCAGACACACTTGCATGCGCCCGCGGCACGTCCGTAATATTATTTTCTAAGTGGCTGGAAAATGTTCTCGGAATGGGATGAGAGTTGACATGTGGTCTTATTATAGTGTAGATAGACCGCCTGTCAAGTTTCATCGCATTCGGAGTTCGTTTGATAGCCCAACCATTAAACTATAGCGGCATTATAGCCGGTCAAAACGTCGGACGTTTTCGGTCTCTGAAAACTGTTGCCGGGCCGTTTTCTATTCTCTCTTCTCAATCCAAGCCCTTCTACACAGTCACAACCAACCCCTCCTGATCCCCCCTTGCATCAATGCATCGAACCCCTCATGCGCGCGTCCGACAGTTGTTCCGAACCCGACCCGGGCAGTCGCCACCGTTGGGTCCGGATCATCCCCAAACATCTACAAAACATCACCGTTTTCTTATTTGGACTCCCTAACTATTTTATTCTTGTCCATCCGATTATGATCGGAGGGTCCAAAGCTTGCCTCTTCTAACCCGCTACCTATATAATCAGACCGAACCCTAGCTTTTAGGCCACTTGTCCCTTCCATCCTCCTGCCCGCTGCCACTTCAAATCCTCTCGGGATCATCGCCAGATCCACCTCGTTTTTTCCCCATCCACCCAAATGGCAGTCTCCTGTGCCTTCCCGATCCACCCATCGATCCACCCCCACCGAGCTCCTCTGCTCAACCCCCCAGACCCAGCTCGCCTCAGGACCCAGCAGGCCGCGCCCTCCGGCGACCCCGCTGCCGGCGACCACGACCAGGACCGGCCTTGTCCTGCTCCTCTCTGTCTTCTTCTCCTTCCTCATCCTGTTCCTCTCCTCCTGTTTTTCCCTCTCTCTCCATGTCTCGTTGTAACAGAGACCCCTGGAGGTTCCCGTCGCCATGGACAACCTCCTCGTCGCCCGTCTGTCGCCTAAGGCTCCGCAGCCGCGCCATGTCCCGTGCCGTCGAGCCGTCGCCCTTGTTTTCCCTCGCCATGGAGTCCCCTGCTCCTCCCCTGCGCCTGAAACTGGTTCCGCTGGCCTCTGCTTGCTCTGTATCGAGTAGAGGAGAATGCCAGCGCTTCACCTCGGCCTCCTCGACCTCCTTCGCACCGGATCCGTCGGGTCCCGACCATCCCCTTCGTTGCCGGACTTCTCAGCTCGCCGGAGCCCCAAGTCCCTCGCCGGCGTCCTGCCCCGCTGGAGCCGCAGCGCCGCCTCTGCCTCTGTTCACTCGGGAACAAGCACCCGCCCGCGCTGACTTCTCTTGCATGGATCCATCAAGGCCTCAACTGCCTCCAAGCCCAGCTCCACCAAGGCCGGCCTACCTCTCCTCCAGACGGGCCAAGGCTCACTGGGTGAGCTGACCCCCGCGCCCCACCATTTTTTTCGCTCTCTCTGTTGGCCCAGACTTGCACCAGTTTCAGCCCATGGATGTTTTTTTTCCAGTCTCTGTGAATTTAGCTAATTTCCAGGGAATTGCAGTTTTACAGAAAACCCCCTAGTTTCATGCATTTAATAACTTCACAACCATGCATCGGATCTAAATAAATTATATATGAAACTTGCTTAGAATTTTGTCTAGTATCATAATATGTCATTTTCATCCATGTTTAAAATGTCTAAAATGCTGTTTGGTTAAATTTACTCCTATGCCGTGCTAAAATGGTTTAATTCATAGCGAAATAACCGTAGCTCCGTTTTTAACAAACTTTATATCTAAATGGGGTAGAATTTGCCTAGTTTAACATGGTGGCATCACTTTGCATGTTTAACAACTATAAAATTATGTTTAGGGCAGAACAGTACCAAATCTATAATATGCTCATGAGGAGTTTCCGGAATTGTTGTTCGTTGCTTCTGGCCTCATTTAACCTTGTCTAGATAGGTAGTTTTCATTTGCTTCACCTCTTTCCATGCTAACAACATTTAATATTGTTGGGTACATAAACGAGATCGAACTAAATGATTGTTGTGGTGTTCCATCAATATGCATCCCGTTGCATATTGAGCTCCACTTAATTTGTAGGGTTTGCTTGTGCATTTTGCCATGCCATGCCTCTTTAAACCGGACATGCATCATGCGTGATTGTGCATCATGCCATGCTTATGTGGTGGTTGTTTAGTATGGTGTTTGCTTCTTTCCGGTGTTGCTTCTTCGGGTTGGTTCCGATAACGTGGTGTTTGTGAGGATCCATTCGACTACGTCCGGTTGTCTTCTTCATGGACTCGTTCTTCTTCCTTGTGGGATTTCAGGCAAGATGACCATAACCTCGAAATCACTTCTAGCTTTGCTTGCTACTTGCTCGCTCTTTTGCTATGCCTATGCTGCGATACCTACCACTTGCTTATCATGCCTCCCATATTGTTAAACAAAGCCTCTAACCCACCTTGTCCTAGCAAACCGTTGTTTGGCTATGTTACCGCTTTGCTCAGCCCCTCTTATAGCGTTGTTAGTTGCAGGTGAAGATTGAAGTTTGTTCCTTGTTGGAACATGGAGATGTTGTTCCTTGTTGGAACCTGTTTACTTGTTGGGATATCACAATATCTCTTATTTAATTAATGCATCTATATACTTGGTAAAGGTTGGAAGGCTCGGCCTTATGCCTGGTGTTTTGTTTCACTCTTGCCGCCCTAGTTTCCGTCATATCGGTGTTATGTTTCTAGATTTTGCGTTCCTTGCGTGGTTGGGTAATAATGGGAACCCCCTGACAGTTCGCCTTGAATAAAACTCCTCCAGCAATGCCTAACATTGGTTTTACCATTTTCCACCTAGTCTTTTTTCCCTTGGGTTCCGCGGACTCAAGGGTCATCTTTATTTAAACCCCCCCGGGCCAGTGCTCCTCTGAGTGTTGGTCCAAACTAGAGTCCTGTGCAGCGCCCCCTCAGGGAAACTCGAGGTTTGGTTTTAGTTGTATGGAGAGCTCATCTGAGTGTGCCCTGAGAATGGGATATGTGCAGCTCCTATCGGGATTTGTCGGCACATTCAGGTGGTGTTGCTGGATTTGTTTTAACTTGTCGAAGTGTCTTGTAGAACCGGGATACCGAGTCTGATCGAAATGTCTCGGGAGGAGGTCTATTCCTTCGTTGACCGTGAGAGCTTGTCATGGGCTAAGTTGGGACTCCCCTGCGGGGATTTGAACTTTCGAAAGCCGTGCCCGCAGTTATGGGCAGATGGGAATTTGTTAACGTCCGGTTGTAGAAAACCTGAAGTTGACCTTAATTAAAATGTATCAACCGCGTGTGTAACCGTGATGGTCTCTTTCCGGCGGAGTCCGGGAAGTGAACACGGTGTTGGAGTTATGCTTGACGTAGGTTGTTCTAGGATCACTTCTTGATCATACTTTTATCGATCGTGCTTTGCCTTCTCTTCTCGCTCTCAGTTGCGTATGTTAGCCACCATATATGCTAGTCTCTTGCTGCAGCTCCACCTCATACCTTTACCTTACCCATAAGCTTAAATAGTCTTGATCGCGAGGGTGCGAGATTGCTGAGTCCCCGTGACTCACAGATACTTCCAAACCAGTTTGCAGGTGCCGATGAGTCCTTGCAGATGACGCAACCAAGCTCAGGAGGAGCTTGATGAAGATCTTGTCCTTTATGTTGTTTTGTTCTAGTTGATCAGTAGTGGAGCCCAGCTGGGGTCGATCGGGGACCTTGTTGCATTTGGGGTTCTTCTTTTATTTTGGTTCCGTAGTCGGACCTTGTGTGTATCTGGTTGATGTAATGCTTTATTCATTTATTTGTGTGAAGTGGCGATTGTAAGCCAACTATGTATCTTTTCCCTTATTGTATTACATGGGTTGTTTGCGAAGATTACCCCACTTGCGGTTATGCCTCTAAGTCGTGCTTTGACATGTGGGAGATATAGCCGCATCGAGGGCATTTCACCAGGACTCCATCAACCCCCCTATCGCACACACTCACTAGGCGACAGTTTAAAACGATGTTGTAGAAAGGGGTTAAAAATCATTTGTATTGCACGTCTCTGCACCAGTGAAGAGATCCATGTGAAGTAGCTTAAGTGGTCTTCTCATGGTCATGATGTTCTTCACGGGATGACTTCCTCCAACTAGTTTTCTTCCTTGACAAGCACTACCAAGTCTATCCTTGTCAAATATAACATCTTTACCACCAAGGATACGATCACCTTTAATAAGCTTATCAATATTTCGCATGCCCACATGACCTAACCTTCTTTGCCATAACCATCCTTTTGAAGATTTAGAAATCAAGCAAGTACGAGGTTGATCTCTCTTAGTGGAATCAACAATGTATAGATCACCTCTACGGATACCGGGAAAGACCATATTATGATTATTTCTATGAAAAACTTAGCAATCTACTTCGGTAAATAGAACATTGAAACCGAAGTTGGCTAGTCTAGATACGGAAAGGAGATTGTAACCAAGAGATTCGACGAGCATAACATTTTGGATAGAACTATCATTGGAAATGGCCACCTTACCAAGGCCAAGTACCTTACCCTTTGAATTGTCTTGAAAACTTACATACTTACGTGGGCCGTCATTTTTAGCAAGCTCATGGAACATGTCTTTATCTCCGGTCATATGATTAGTACATCCACTATCGAGAATCCACTCTTTCCCTCTAGCCATTTAGTCACGAAAGTTTGCCATGAGACTAAGATTTCTCATAGTCTCCTAAAAGACAATATCACTTTCTTCATCTTCATCATAATAGCCAGGCTCAATGTCATCATCATGTATGTGATCATCACCTAGAGCAAGTGATTCATTAGATTTATGGCCATGACAATGTTCTAGTTTATGAATTCTAATTGTCTTCGAAATGATGCTACTAATGACTCCAACATTTCCTTTGGCACGCATAAGATCACAGAGCTCAAATAGACATTCATCAAACTTGGGATCATTAGGATCCTTCTCTTGAAAACCAATAGACTTCTGAAGAATCTCATCTAGATTTATCGAGGAATAATTTGGAAAGCCTTCCTTAAGATAGTTCCATATAGTATATGTGCATTCAAAAGTAGGCAAGCACACAAGAAAATTTGTAGGTAATCCTCTAATGATAAGATCAATAGTCCTAATATTATGAACCATGTCAAGGTACTCATTGGGGGTAGGATGCAAAGGATTGATGGGACACACATAAGTGCTAAGAATATACTTGTTCAAATCATATTCATTGAGAATCTCAAGCATCTCATTTTTCCATGAACCATAAAAATCCCCATCAAGAATAGGCACCCTATGTAGGGACCCAACCTCAAACGGTCAAGCCTCTGTGTATCTGTGCCATCCCTGGATCAGTATGTTGGCACACATAGTACATCACTGTATATATCAAAGTGCAATCACATGTATAAATAACGTAAAACTGATATATACCTCATAAATCTCAACGGAAACAAGCAATCGGGTGTGGAGTCCCATCAACGCCATCGGCAGGTTGAGTGTAGACCGTAACCCTGTATCGTAACTCTTACTTGCCGAAGAAATTATCTACAACATGATAAGTTGCAGCCGTGTAGGTCAGTACATTGAATGTACCGGCAAGAACACTGTAAGAAGAACAGATGATAAAACTATACTATATGCAATATGGCTTTGTGGCTTTGTATCTAATGTTTTTGCATAAAAGCTGGTTTTATTTTCCCTACAAAAAAGGAATATCAGGAGTCTGTACTATGGATTTTTCTATCATGACATGGTTCGGCCAACCGATGTCTCATAGCCCCAATCATCATAAGTTTCCCACAATTAAGTTATCAGTCCGGTGTTGAGAGTTCCGAGATAGATCCAAGTCCAGAGGCTCAAATTGTCTGTAACCGGGGACACGACTAATCGATTAGGTTTAAACCCTCTACAGAGGTTTGTACACTTTACCCGCAAGATTTGATCCCTCTTTTTACGTTCTCGCACTTCAAGGTGTTTGAGAATAAGACGACCGAAACAAGGTCTTCCGAAGAGTTCCACTGACCATTGTCCGGTGCTCATCCAATCCTACTGTAGTTCTACATCTGCTAGCACCATTGCAGCCAGAGTCACAACTAAGGTCCACCAAGCCAGAGCCCATAATGACTTGTGGTTGCACAGGTAAGCTTCCGGGCATGAAGTATTCTTTCGTCTCTTTGAGTATGGGTGAAGCTTTCCGTAGGATGTCATGGCGCTTCTCCATGCATCCCGGCCATCCACTGGTTGCTCCAGGGTGCCCATCAAATCCGTCCTTCGCCCAATAGTGTGTATTGAATTCTTGTCTTGAGTCTCGAACTCTTAAGGTCTTGGAAGTCCTGAAGATGCATTCCTTGCCGATGTCATCATGAAGTTGTTGCCATTGACATAGGGTTCCTTCATACTCACACCACTCCCGAGCACTCATACCAACCCTGTCTACTATAGCGTAGCATTTAAACTACATAACATCCCGGGCTTGATAACAAGGAGATGGGTTCCTACCTCATTCATTCTACTCAACTACAAGAAGTCAATATAACACTACTGGAGGGATTGTTGCAAAGATGACACTAAATGCAATAAAAACATAGGTATGAAAAGCATGGTCAAAGTGATCTTGCCTGGTATTACTTGATGAAGATAATAACACTCTCAGAATCTTCGATAAACTATTCGTCACTCCGAGAAAATCTGTATAGTCAAACATTGTACTCACATAAGCAATAATCCTAGCAAACAATACTAGCAATCAAAATAACAATCAAAAATCAATAAATAAAATAATAATGAAGTCAAAGAAAACCGAATATAATTCCAAAGAAAACTTCAGGAAAACAAGGGAGAAACCAACACACAATATCAACCAATAACTTTCATAACCACACTAAATTAATCTAAACAATTAATTAACAGAAAAGGAAATATATTTCTATCAAAACAACAGAAAGAAATTATCAAAAATAATCTCTAGCAAAAATAACTACAATACTAGCTATTACACACACTATATACTAGTTATGCTAAACTGAAATCCTAAACAGTAGCAGGACTAATAAAAATAATTTCTAAAATTATCTACTGATGTCTAACATAAGCATATTACAATCAACAAAACTTTGCAAAAATAATTAATTAAATCTAAATAAAACTCACTAAGTTACAAACAAAACAAAACTACATAGAAAACAATACTGTTTTGCCTAAACTCTAATTAAAATAAACAAAAAATAAATACTCAACACTTCTGGATAGGCAAAGGTCCTAGTGACTAGGAGCAAAAAGAATGAAACAAAAATGTATTCTAGAACTCAAACTAGAGCCAAAATAGTGTTTGAAGCAAGTTCATGCAAATTCAAACTAAAACTACTCAAATTTCAAATCCAAGTGCACTAACAGAAGCTTGAAGAAATTTTGAATCTAACACAAAAAGAATCACTAAATTTGGATCTAAAAAATAAAAGATATAAGAAATCTAAAAACAGAACTATTTCTGTAAATCTAAAAATAAACAGAAAAAAGAAAAGTCTACGCGTCGGACGGGGTGCACGTGGCAGCGACTGATTGGCCGAGGTGTGTGTGCGATCTAGCACTATGGGCGGACGGCCGATTTCTAACAGAAAAACAAATCGGCTAAACTAAAACAAATAAAATCGGCCGGTTCACTAATTAAAAACCGGGCTTAACTGAAGGGGCACGCTGTTTCTAATCTACGTCGTCGATAATAGATCAGACGGAGAGGAATGGCCCATCGCGGCGAGGCGAGCTCCGGTGAGGTGCTCCGGCTTCTATGGTCGATGGGGATGGCGCTCTGGTCATCGACGATCTCGGTGGCGTGTACGGGACGATGCAGCGGGCGACGGCGGGTCCAACAGTGGTCGTGGCGTCAGCGGAGGTGGTCGGAGGCGGTCGACGGCGAGGTCGAGGCGGAGGCGGCGTTGGGTGGTCAACGTTGCCGGCGTTCCAGGGGTGCTCGAGCTCTGAAGAGTCGCCGGGTAGATCGGGCAGAGCGAGGGGAGGCCGTGGGTGTGCTTGCTAGGCGTCGGGGAGGTGTGCGGAGCTCGGGTGGGTGGCAATGGTGCGGCGGCGGCGCTCGGCTCCGGCGAGAAATTGAGAAGGAGGCGGGGGGTTCTCGGAGGGGGCTTTGGGGCAGAATTGGTCGAGGGGCAGGAGTATATATTGGGGCAGGAGACTTGGAGCAGGCGGTGGATCGAGAGATCGAATCCCGTGAAGATCGGGATTCCGGTGGTGTTCGGGCGAGGCTCTGGCGTGGGGAGGAAGAAGATCGCGGGCGAGGGCGATCGGGCAGTGGGGCCCGACAGTCAGCAGCGCAGGGGCGAGCGAGAGAGGAGTGAGCGACCTAACCATAGTGCTTCGGCGCTCGCGCGGCTGTGGTCCGAAAGGCTAGTGGGCTGGAGCGGTGAGGGGAGAGAGAGAGGAGCAGTGCTGGGCTTCGGCCTGGCACTGTTCAAAGGATTTTTTTAAACACACAACAAAACAAAAAAATAAACAAAAAACAATAAAAATGATATATAGGCATATTATATATCAAAATTTTCAGAAAAATATTTTCTACAACATGAACTATTTATGCAGTTCGAATAAAATCTACCAAAATTCTCAAAAGTCAAACAATGTTGTTGTTGCAATAAAAATGAATAAAAATCATTTTCAAAATACCAAAACGATTTCACATTTACTTTCCACCAATTTTATATTGTAGGGAATCATTTTACCCTAATTCCAAAATAATTTATTTTTGGAGAAAAATAATTTGAATAAAACCCAAATAACTCGTAAATGGTTTTGAATTTCAATTTCAAACCACTTCCAACTCTATTTCATATATTTTGAAGAAGTCATCTTACCCTCTCTCATGAAAATCATCGAGTTGCATAAAGTGTCTGGTTTGATTTGTTTGCAAATGGAATTCAAATATTTTCAAAAACCCTTTTCATTTTAAATGGAAGAAGTCATATTTTCTTCACTCTAGGGTTTTGGGGTGAAAGGAATTTGAATTCCTTGAGATCAAAATGCAGAGTGGAAGTCTAGGAAAGTCATTTCATTCCCTCTCATTCAACTTTCAAAAAGTTTCAAATTTCACTCAATTTCACACAATCAATCACTCACAATCAAACAAACAATCAAAGTTATTTATTTAATATAACATTCCAAAATATAGAATTTTGGGATGTTACAGACCTACCACACTTAAAATGAATCTCATCCTTGAGATTCAAAGAGGCTAGCAAGAAAAGGTTAGGGTTTGGGGGTCTTCCAGCAAATCCATGGACCGGAGAGGTCGGGGGTGCAACCACACTAAAAAGCAAAGATATGGCTCCGACAAAACTCATGTACTCCAACCTTTGGGTTGACGGTGTTGGTCTTCTCATATTCTCCGAATAACTCTTTCACTGGTGCTCTTTTGGTAAAGGCATAATATCTTTTCCACAATTCTTGTGTTCTTTCATCTTAGTTAGGTTCTTCCAAGATGGGGTCTTCTTAGCTAAGAGATCTTTCGCCAATACTAAACAACTATCGATATTCTCATGGTGGTCAACCATTATTCGTTTCTCCTGTAGGAAAAAGGGTATGGGTTGAATCTCACCGTATAACCTACAGTTGGAAACAGTTGCCAGTACATGGATAAATCGTCCTACCATTCTCGGGTTTAAACAATGTTTGACATTGTTGTCTCTCTACTACGGGTAAGTCACTCAGATTTACCATTCCAAATAGCAAGAGCGAATGACAAGAGTAAGTTGGTATGGTGATCAATCCATTCCGCACCCAAATCATTACCCTGTATAAGGTTTAGCGAATCTCGCAGTTCTAACACTCAGGTATTCTCACAAGCATTGCAGAATTTCTCTTGTCAATGAACTAAGTTCGGATAAATCCATTGATTCTGCAAGCAGAATGAAACATCTATCGTTACTTCACCACTCTCGGGTTTCCGTATCCCCTTAATAAAAGCCTGCTGATCAGATCATAGCTTCTCCCAATATTTCTCCTTCCAGGGAGTTCTTGTTCCTTATTAATTTCCTGGGACTGTGGGTTATGGACCCACTTCAACACCTGCATAGCTTTGACTCATCCTGGGAGTTACAATTGTTCCATATTCCAACATTACACCTACTATAATTTCATCAATACTTCCTTCCTTCATATCCATCATATCAAAAATAAAACTCCAACTCATTTTGTCCAAACTCCACTCCGTGGAATATCATTATCCTTCCCATGGGTCAAGTGTCCTCACAGGATACTATCACCCTTAAAATGAAATGCGCAAATTCATCCATAAACCATATTTCTCATATCCTCGAAACTGGTCCAAAATCTTTGTTCATAGAGTAACAACTCACACAATTCAACATATGAAATCATGACACAATAATTTTATTGATACATGAATTCATTATAGTATCCGCGACTTCCATTTCATAACTCAACTCATTGTACTCATGAAAAAATTGCTTTCTACCACTCTTATTATCCATATCAAAATCTCAACTACTCAGCTCCAGCTTTCTTCTGATCTAAACATTCCCTAGCAAAATGTCTCACTTCCTTGCAGCGAAAACAAATGACTTCTGACATGTCTCGGGGATTCTTTGTGATTATGTAGGATCCTTGGATTCTAGGCTTCTTTTCTGGAAATTTACTAGCGTAATGACCTAAATCCCTACACCTATAACAAGTGATATGACTCGGGTCCTTCTGTGCAGAAATTGGGTTCTTCTGGGGATGCCTTCGTTTTCTCTTCCTAGATTTCTCCGTAATGATCAGAGCTTCTATTTCCTAAGGGTCAAACTTCACTTCTGTTATCGAGAAGTCTCCGAGATACTCTTGGCTTTCCTTCGTGCAATACTCTAAAAAATGTCCTTTTTCTCCACATGAATAACAGGCTTGGGAAAAAAATATGCTTAGGCCTTCACTATCAGGGTCTTCAATAACTTCCTTCATCACAGGTTCTTCTGAAATTTCCCTAAGGGCTTCTTTCATGGCTTCCTTCCGCTGCTTGGTAACTACTTGTACCTTGGGGTAAATTTGGCACTGAGCCGGGTAGTGTATAGTTCCTTCACACAGGAAAAAAGTAACTTGCCCAGTCGGGCACTCTTCGGCTGGGTGATTCTCCTCAAAATGGGGGCATCCATCCATGTGTTCCTCCAGGGTGTGTCCTATTTCTCCACATATCTTGCATGCAGAAGTTTGCTTCTTAATTTTACGGTCACATGGATTCTTGATAAGACAAGACCTCAATAGAATCGTCTTGAATTCTTCCCAAGCATTTGCTCCATTCCATCCTTGTACAACTTGATGTACCTCTCGCCACGTTGCAGCACCTCGTGTGATGCACTGTAAGGTGTATAAAACCATATACTCTGCTTTAATACAGTGCTCCTTCATGTGATCTTCCATGTTCTGTATCCATTGTGCTACCTCCGGCTATGTCATTGATCTCGGAAATACAACTCCATCTTCATTCATCATCTATTGGGTCCAAGGGTTTTGGGATGAGATGCGTAAGATAGAGGGAGATACACACAATACAAACAATAGTTTTCAAGAAACGGGTTTTTATTTTGTGGCTATCGGAAAAACATCAAACAAATGACAGGTCACAAATCGTCGCATCCAATGTAAGTATATAACAGGGGTTTGATCTTCTAAAGGTCAACTAATTCTTCAGATTCTTCAAGTCTTCGGAGTCTTCAACTGTTGCAGCTTCAAATCTTCTAATGCATGGTGAAATCCTCGTTACTCTGAACAGGTCATCAGTTGTCCGATATCTTGTCCTTCTTGGAGCGGATTCAGTCGATCCTCCATGTGGTCAAAAGGGCCAAGGGTATATTCTAACTATTTGAGGTAAGAGGGAAAATTTGATAACATCGTAAAAGATGAGAGGTAAAGGATGTTTTTGAGAATAAAGATTTAGATATTTCCTATCCTTGGGGCTTTCCAGTTTCTAGGGTCATGTCATACAGTCAACATGTGCTCTGATACCATATCTGTAGCGACCCGACCTCAAACGGTCAAGCCTCTGTGTATCTGTGCCATTCCTGGATCAGTATGCTGGCACACACAGTACATCAATGTATATATCAAAGTGCACTCCCATGTATAAATAATTTAAAACTGATATATACCTCATAAGTCTCAGTAGAAACAAACAATCAGGTCTGGAGACCAATCAACGCCATCAGCAGGTGGAGTGTAGACTGTAACCCTGTATCGTAACTCTTACTTGTTGATAACCCACAAGTAAAGGGGATCGCAACAGTTTTCGATAAGTAAGAGTGTCGAACCCAACAAGGAGCTAAAGGCAGAACAAATATTCCCTCAAGTTCTATCGACCACCGATACAACTCTACGCACGCTTGATGTTCGCTTTACCTAGAACAAGTATGAAACTAGAAGTACTTTGTAGGTGTTTTTGGATAGGTTTGCAAGATAATAAAGAGTACGTAAATAAAAAGTAGGGGCTGTTTAGATAAAGAAACAATAAAGTAAATATAGTGAGTGTGGAAAAGTGGTGGTAGGAGTTGCGAAATTGCCCCTAAGCAATTAACTAGTTTACTAGACCGATAGCAAGTATTATGTGGGAGAGGCCACTGCTAGCATGTCATCCCTAACTTGGAATTCTATGCACTTATGATTGGAACTATTAGCAGGCATCCGCAACTACTAATGTTCATTAAGGTAAAACCCAACCATAGCATTAAGATATATTGGTCCCCCTTCAATCCCGTATGCATCAATTTCTATGATAGGTTGAAGCTTCTGTCACTCTTGCCCTCCAATACATAGTCCTATCAACATACAACTAACCCTATGGTGTGAGCCACGCACGCAATCATATGATGGGCACCAAAGGACAGCAACATAACCACAAGCAAATTAAATCAATCATAGCAATTCATCAACCACCGATAGGACAAGGAAAATCTACTCAGACATCATAGGATGGCAACAAATCATTGGATAATAATATGAAGCATAAAGCACCATGTTCAAGTAGAGGGTACAGCGGGTTGCGGGAGAGTGGACCGCTGTAGATAGAGGGGGGAAGGTGATGGAGATGTTGGTAAAGATGGCGGAGGTGTTGGAGTAGATCGCGGTGATGATGATGATGGCCAGGACAGTGTTCCGGAGCCACCGGAAGAGAACGGGAGAGGGGGCCCCGTTGTATTCTTCTTCCTTGACCTCCTCCCTAGATGGGAGAAGGGTTTCCCCTCTGGTTCTTGGCCTCCATGGCATGGGAGGGGCGAGAGCCCCTCCGAGATTGGATATTTCTCTCTGTCTCCCTCTGTTTCAGCGTTCTGTTTTGCTGCCCTTTCACCGTTTCAGGTATATATGGAGATCCGTAACTCCAATTGGATCGAAACCTCCGCCGTGATTTTTTTCCAAAAATTAGCTTTCTTGCGGCTGAAGAAGGGCATCAATTGCCTTACGGGTGGCCCGCGAGGGTCAGGGGCGCGCCCCCCTGCCTTGTGGCCACCTCGGGCACCGTCTCGCGTGGATTTTTCTGCCAGAATTTTCCAAATATTCCAAAAATAAGCTCCGTATGTTTTTGTTCCGTTTGGATTCCATTTGATATGGATATTCTGTGAAACATAAAACATGCAACAGACAGGAACTGTCACTGGGCACTCGATCAATATGTTAGTCCCAAAAATAGTATAAAAAGTTGCCAAAAGTATATGAAAGTTGTAGAATATTGGTATGGAACAATCAAAAATTATAGATACGATGGAGATGTATCACTCGTCGAAGAAATTATCTACAACATGATACGTTACAGCCGTGTAGGTCAGTACATTGAATGTACCGGCAAGATCACTGTAAGAAGGACAGATGATAAAACTATACAATATGCAATATGGCTTTGTGGCTTTGTATCTGAGGTTTTTGCATAAATGCTGGTTTTATTTTCCCTACAACAAAGGAATATTAGGAGTCTGTACTACGGAGTTTTCTATTATGACATGGTTCCGCCAACCGATGTCTCATAGCCCAAATCATCATAAGTTGCCCACAATTAAGATATTAGTCCGGTGTTGAGATTTTCGAGATAGATCCAAGTCCTGAGGCTCAAATTGTCCGTAACCGGGGACACGGCTAATCGATTAGGCTTAAACCCTCTGTAGAGCTTTGTACACTTTACCCGCGAGATTCGATCCATCTTTTTACGTTCTCGCACTTTAGGGTGTTTGAGAACAAGACGAACGAAACATGGTCTTCCGAAGAGTCCCACTGACTACTAACTGGTGTTCATCCAATCCTACCGTAGTTCTACATCTGCTAGCACCGTCGCAGCCAGAGTCACAACTAAGGTCAACCAAGCAGAGCCCATAATGACTTGCGGTTGCACAGGTAAGCTTCCAGGCATGAACTATTCTTCCATCTCTTTGAGTCTAGGTGAAGCTTTCTACAGGATGTCATGTCGCTTCTCCATGCATCCCGGCCATCCACTGGTTGCTCTAGGGTGCCCATCAAATCCGTCCTTCACCCAATAGTGTGTATTGAATTCTTGTCTCGAGTCTCGAACTCTTGAGGTCTTGGAAGTCCTGAAGATGCAGTCCTTGCCGATGCCATCATGAAGTAGTTGCCATTGACGTAGGGGGTCCTTCATACTCACACGACTCCCGAGCACTCATACCAACCCTGTCTACTATAGCGTAGCATTTAAACTACATAATGTCTCGGGCTTGATAACATGGAGATGGGTTCCTACCTCATGCATTCTACTCAAGTACAAGAATTCAATATAACACTACTTGAGGGATTGTTGCAAAGATGACACTAAATGCAATAAAAACATATGTATGAAAAGCAAGGTCAAAGTGAACTTGCCTGGTATTACTTGATGAAGATAATAACGCTCTCAGAATCTTTGATAAACTATTCGTCACTCCGAGAAAATCTATATAGTCAAACATTGTACTCACATAAGCAATAATCCTAGCAAACAATACTAGAAATCAAAATAACAATCAAAAATCAATAAATAAAATAATAATGAAGTCAAAGAAAACCAAATAGAATTCCAAAGAAAACTTCACGAAAACAAGGGAGAAACCAACACACAATATCAACCAATAACTTTCATAACCACACTAAATTAATCTAAACAATTACTTAAAAGAAAATAAAATATATTTCTATCAAAACAACAGAAAGAAATTATGTAAAATAATCTCTAGCAAAAATAACTACAATACTAGCTATTACATACACTATATACTAGTTATGCTAAACCGAAATCCTAAACAGTAGCAGAACTAATAAAAATAATTTCTAAAATTATCTACTGAAGTCTAACATAAGCATATTACGATCAAAAAAACTTCGCAACAAGAATTAATTAAATATAAATAAAACTCACTAACTTACAAACAAAACAAAACAACATAGAAAACAATACTATTTTTCCTAAACTCTAATTTAAATAAACAAAAAGTAAAATAGTCAGCACTTTTGGATAGGCAAAGGTCCTAGTGACCAGGAGCAAAAAGAATCAAACAAAAATATATTATAGAACTCAAACTAGAGCTGAAATTGTGTTTGAAGCAAGCTCATGCAAATTCAAACTAAAACTGCTCAAATTTGAAATTCAAGTGCACTAACAGAAGCTTCAAGAAATTTTGAATCTAATGCAAAAAGAATCACTCAATTTGGACCTAAAACATAAAGGATATAAGAAATTTAAAAACAAAACTATTTCTGTAAATCTAAAAATAAACAGAAAAAAAGAAAATTCTACATGTCGGACGGGGTGCATGTGGCAGCGACTGATTGGCCGAGGTGTGTGTGTGATCTAGCACTATGGACGAACGGGCGATTTCTAACAGAAAAAAATCGGCTAAACTAAAACAAATAAAATCGGCCGGTTCACTAATTAAAAATCGGGCTTAACCGAAGGGGTACTCTGTTTCTAATCTACGTCGTCAATAATACATTGGACGGAGGAGAATGGCTCACCGCGGTGAGGCGAGCTCCGGCTTCGGTGGTCGACGGGGACGATGCAACGGGAGACGGCGGGTCCAACAGTGGTCGTGGTGTCGGCGGAGGTGCTCGGAGGCGGTCGACGGCGAGGTCGAGGAGAAGGCAGCGTCGGGGGGTCCACGTTGCGGTGTTCCAGGGGTGCTCGAGCTTCGAGGAGTCGTCGGGGAGATCAGGCGTGTCAGGACCCCGATTCCAAGTCACATCGATCTAGCCGGTAACACCTCATATCACTTTGCGGCCTCACGCACGTTATTCCCACGGGTGTCGCCTTACCATGGCCAGGATCGTTTGCGCCTTTTGGCTCACGTATATGACAGTGTCGCTAGCATCCATATGACAGAGAACCCGGGCCGACATGGCTAGTCGTGAACCCAAAGCGGCACTAACCTACGGGGACAGGCATACATGAATCACATCGAGCATGTCGGTCAGCAGCGTGTGAATCCGGGATGTAGCACTGGGCTAACGGGACTCTGGGAACCCGGGCTATAGCAGGCTAGGCAGGACTCCGGATGTCATCGCGTGACATTTCCCCGAAGGGACAGACACAAGGACGAAGTGAAACACATGCCGGCCAGTCAAGTGTCCTGAGCAGTAGTGTTGGGCTAACAGGACTCCGGTGAACTGGGCTGTAGCGGACTACTATGGCTCATGGAAGCACTAGACTACATTTCCCCATAAGAGAGGCTGCCAAGGATAAACAACTAGATTGTCGGATCCCACACATACCAAGCATTTCAATCATACACACAATATGCTAGATATGTGTAAATACAACATGGCATCACAACATAACTCTACAACTCAAGTATTTATTCATTAGGCTCCGAGGAGCGAGATATTACAAACATGGGTCTCATGACCCAACAATCATAGCAAACAAATCAAAGCACATGCAGAAGCTTAACATGTCTAAGTACAGACATCTACAAATGAAAAAGGCTGAGAAGCCTGACTATCTACCAGATCATGTCAAGGGCACAAGATCATAGCTGAGGTATCAAGCTAAACATCGAAGTCCACGTGATACTACTAGCGAGACTGAAGTCTCTCTGCAAAACATAAATTAAGCAAACGTGAGTACAAAAGTACTCAACAGGACTTACATCAGAACTAGCTACATATGCATCGGTATCAATAAGGGGGTGTGGTGGAGTTTAACTGCAGCAAGCCAGCTTTGACTCAGTGGCTAACCTGAACTATGACTACAAGCAACTCTTTTGAGGTGGCGCACACGAGTCCACACATTCACCATTCAATACACCACTATGGATCCGCTCCCGTCTCCCTACGGGAAGGCCATCCATAGCACTCACACTTATCTTGCGAGTTTTAGAGTATGCACTTTCACTTGTCTATGAACTGTTATAGGCAACCCAGAAGTCCTTTACCGCGGACGCGGCTATTCAAATAGTTTTATACCCTGCAGGGGTGTACTTCGTCACACATGTTTCCACCACTTAGCGTCTGCACAAGACATGTGCTCGGCAGACTTCAAGCGAAAGCCGACGTGGGTGTAGACCATGACCTGACTAACCGCACAAGTCTCTAGTCCATGTTTATCGCCTATTCGGGTTCCATCCGCGAGGAGATCCGGCCGGAGTTTCGCTCACAGCCCCAAACGATGTGTGCAGGGTTCCTGAGACACCAAACGGGCACCCGGTACAGCGTGCCACGGTGTATCTACCGCATCATAGCCCACCCCTAGGGTCAGTGCTACGCACAGCCTCCAACACATATCCTATAAACACCAAAAACTAGTTGCAACTCCTGGACAGAGGACGAGACGGGTCAGTAAGTCAAGCAGGGTCATATTTTAGGGCCCAATGTGTGGTAGTAGTTGTTTCATGGATCACAAACACAGAACTCAGTTCCTAAGGATGGCTTCAATGAAACAACCCACCATGTACTCCTACATGGCCTCTCATTGATACCTTTACCAAATCATGTTCACACACTTAGCTCTCAACAGTAGGACATGTTCACACACCTCCGATTCATCCCTGATGAATCAGACCTGACACAATTCTATGCAATAGCAGGCATGACAAACAAGTATGAATGAGTAGGCACATCAGGGCTCAAACAACTCCTACTCATGCTAGTGGGTTTCATCTATTTACTGTGGCAATGACAGGTCATGCAGAGGATAAGGGGTTCAACTACCGCATCAAGTAATAGATGAATCGTTGTTGTCCTAATGCAGTAAAAGAGAGCAAGAGCGAGAGAGTGGGATTGTATCGGAATGAGAAAGGGGGTTTTGCTTGCCTGGCACTTCTGAAGATAGTATAGCTCTTCATCGGTGTCATTGATCATATCGCTGAAACACATCTACTGAGAGGGGACAATTACCGGCAAGGGAACATAACAGCATTCAATTAATGCAATGCACAAGCGAATGAATGATATGACATATTAAGGTACTCAATTGACCTAATGCAATATCTAGCCAATTTGATTGAAGTGGAACTCAAACAAGATCAAATTCCAACTCCAAATGTTATTTCATAAATTGCCCTAATCAGCATTTGTCCTATTCAGTGAGGTTAAATAGTTCAAACATGCATGAGCATGGCATAAACAGATTCTTCATATTTTTCTGATAATTTTTCATATATAATTTATTTGATTTGGAGCTACGGTTGATTTACAATGAATTTTAGAAGTTTTAACTATTTTCTGGAATTTTCTAAATTATAAATAATCCAGAAAATGAGTTATGGCGTCAGCACTACGTCATTGTGATGTCAGCAGGACAACTGAGTCGCCCAAAGTCAAACCTGATGGCTGGGACCCACTGGTCAGTGACTAGGGTAATTAACAGAGACTGTTAGTGCTAATTTAATCATAACTAAAAGTGTCAGTGGGGCATGGGCCCACATGTCAGTGACTAGGGAGGTAGTTAGTGACTAATTAGTTTTAGCCTAATTTGACACGTCAGCCGGCCGGTGTTAGGCCGCCGGCGACCTCAACCGACGGCGGAGGCACGCCGGAATCTCTGTTTCGGCGTCCATTCGTCGTGCGGGTGGATTCTACGGGAACCTGGGGATGCGCCGCGTCCAACGATGCCACTGGTTGGTCGCGTAGTCGCCGGAGCTGACGGCGACGAGCACATCCGCGGCGGCACCCACACGGAGTTGGCCGGGACGGCGTTGTGGTGTACGGGAGGAGGAGCTGGTGGTGGCTACGGGCTCCTGCAGAGGCGGGGAGAACGATGACGCATGCGGGGGCGGCTGGTTCGGGCTCTGGCCACGGCGGTGCCATGGCCGGCGGCACGGAGCTCTCGGCTTCGGTGGCTAGGCGGCTACGACGAGAAAAACGCCACGGGGTTAGGGGAAGCGACGGGAAGCTCACAGCGCATCCAATGGAATCGTCTGAGAGCTCGGGGACGCGCTGGTGACGGTAAATCGACGACGGTGATGCTCGGTGCATGAGGTTGAAGATGAGCTCCAGGGCGGCGTCACAGGGCATCTGGCGATGTGTAGCTGGATGGGGACGAAGAAGAGGTCATGGCGGAGCTCTGGGCTCAGGCGGGGGGGGGGGGGGGGGGCGAGGAGGTGGCTCTGGCCGCGGCAACTGCAGGCGGCGGCGATGGTGGCGTTCGGCCGTGCGCGTGAGAGAGAGAGACAGAGGAGGGGATGAGGGCGAGGGAGAGTGCAAGAGAGGTCGGGGGCTGCGTGGCGTCGCGAGGGAGGGCCAGAGCGACGAGGGGGAAGCCAGGCAGGGTGGAGGTGGCGCGCGCGGCAAGCACACGCCCGGCTTCCTCCTGGCAGCAGCTGGAAGAAGACAAGGGAAGGAGGTGGGCTGGGCCAACCTTGTTGGGCCACAGCTGGGCCGCCAGGTTTGCTTTCTCTCTCTCTGCTTTCTGTTTTAATTTTGTTTTTCATTATTCTGTAGTATGTTTTGACTTAGTTTAAATGCTAAATCACTTTATAAAATTCTGCAAACTTTTATGGGCACTATCTGATTTAAACCAGAGGCCCTCACCAAGTTTCAGAATATTTGGAGCAACCAAATATTTTATAGGAATTAGTAGCTCCAATTCAAATAAGTATTGACTTAATTCAAAGACCCAAATAAATATTTCTGTGATTCCAAAAATATTGGTTTGAATTTTACATCTTGCCAATATTTCCAGAAATGAACATGAACATTTTCTTGGGTTTATTTGATGCAATTTTTAATGTTGATCATTTTTTTTGAAATGATTTCTGAGGCTTTCCACTTTCCCCAATTCAACTTTCATAAATATATACATGATGCATGAATGCTTGTGCAACTAGCTACAAACAATTCTAGGGCTGTGACAAGGCGGAGCGAGGGAGGCCGTGGGTGTGCTTGGTAGGCGTCGGGACGTGTGTGGAGCTCGGGTGAGTGGCAATGGTGTGGCGGCGGCTCTCGGTTCCGGCGAGCAATTGAGAAGGAGGCTGATACGTCTCCAATGTATCTATAATTTGTGATTGCTCCATGCTATATTATCTACTATTTTGGATGCTTATATTATACACTTTTCTATCATTTTTTGGACTAACCTATTAACCCAGAGCCCAGTGCCAGTGCCAGTTTTTGTTTTTACCTTCTTTTAGGGTTTCGAAGAAAAGGAAAACCAAACGGAGTCCAACTGACCTGAAACTTCACGGAACCCATTTTTGGAAGGAAAGAAGCCCAGAAGACTTGAAGTGCACGTAAGGGAAGCTTCGAGGAGGCCACGAGGTAGGGGGGCACGCCCTCCACCCTCGTGGACCCCCTGACGTACTTCTTCCACCTATATATCTCCATATACCCTAAAAACATCCGAGAGCACAATAGATCGGGAGTTCCGCCGCCAGAAGCCTCTGTAGCCACCGAAAGCCAATCTAGACCCATTCCGGCACCCTGCCGGAGGGGGAAGTCCCTCTCCGGTGGCCATCTTCATCATCCCGGTGCTCTCCATGATGAGGAGGGAGTAGTTCTCCCTCGGGGCTGAGGGTATGTAACAGTAGCTATGTGTTTGATCTCTCTCTCTCTCTCTCTTGTTCTTGAGGTGATACGATCTTGATGTATCGCGAGCTTTGCTATTATATTTGGATCCTATGATGTTTCTTCCCCCCTCTACTCTCTTGTATTGAGTTTCCCCTTTGAAGTAATCTTATTGGATTGAGTCTTTAAAGATTTGAGAACGCTTGATGTATGTCTTGCCGTGCATATCTGGGGTGACAATGGGATATCACGTGATTCACTTGATGTATGTTTTGGTGACCAACTTGCGGGTTCCGCCCATGAACCTATGCATAGGGGTTGGCACATGTTTTCGTCGTGATTCTCCGGTACAAACTTTGGGGAACTCTTTGAGGTTCTATGTGTTGTTTGAATAGATGAATCTGAGATTGTGTGACGCATATCGTATAATCATACCCACTGATACTTGAGGTGACATTGGAGTATCTAGGTGACATTAGGGTTTTGGTTGATTTGTGTCTTAAGGTGTTATTCTAGTACAAACTGTAGGGCTGTTTGGGACACTTATAGGAATAGCATAACGGATTGATTGGAAAGAATAACTTTGAGGTGGTTTCGTACCCTACCGTAATCTATTCGTTTGTTCTTGCTATTAGTGACTTTGGAGTGGCTCTTTGTTGCATGTTGAGGGATAGTTATGTGATCCAATTATGTTAGCATTGTTGAGGGAACTTGCACTAGTGAAAGTATGAACCCTTGGCCTTATTTCCTATCATTGCAATACCGTTTATGCCCACTTTTAGCATTAGTTACCTTGCTGTTTTTATATTTTCAGATTACAAAAACTATTATCTACTATCCATATACCACTTGTATCACCATCTCTTCGCCGAACTAGTGCACCTATACAATTTAGCATTGTATTGGGTGTGTTGTGGACACAAGAGACTCTTTGTTATTTGGTTGCAGCGTTGCTTGAGAGAGACCATCTTCATCCTACGCCTCCTACAGATTGATAAACCTTAGGTCATCCACTTGAGGGAAATTTGCTACTGTCCTACAAACCTCTGCACTTGGAGGCCCAACAACGTCTACAAGAAGAAGGTTGTGTAGTAGACATCAAGCTATTTTCTGGCGCCGTTGCCGGGGAGGTGAGTGCTTGAAGGTATATCTTTAGATGTTGCAATCGAGTCTTTTAGTTTCTTGTTTTATCACTAGTTTAGTTTATAAAAGAAAATTCAAAAAATGGAATTAAGTTTGTCTCATACGCTTCACCTTTTTAATATCTTTCGTAAGTATGATGGAAAGGAAAAAATTTCTCAAGTGCTAGAAGAAGAAATCTACAAAATGTTTGGCACTAAATATTTGAATGATGAGCATGATTGCAATGTTGTTAGTTCGAATTCTTTGAATATCCATGATACTAATGATGATTGCACTAGTTATGATGAAAATGTCTTCTATAAACATGTCAATTTTTGTGGAGTGCCTTGGGTTTGTATGCACACACCAAATAGGGAAGATAGATATTGCAATAGGCATAAGTACTTAGAAACTAAATTGTTGGAAGAAAGTCTTGATGATTGTGCTGAAAAATTCAATATTTTTTGCACCCCTTGTGAACTTTGCAATGAACATGGTCATTTAAATCTCCAATGCAAATTGTTTCATGACCGAATCGTATCCAAAAATTGTGATAATTTGATTACCCTTGAGCATCATAAAGAGCTTAGTCTTCTTTTGGGGTATGAGGAAATGAAACGTATAACTGAGGGTATCCCAAAGTTTAATCTTGATAGATTTATTGATTTTGATCTAGAGAAAATTTATATGTATTGTGCGGTGAATTGTATTGAAAATCCTTATATTGCCAATTACATAAAGAAATGAAAACAAATAGAAGATGAAGAGAATACTAATGAAAGGGAAGAGACTTCCCAATACCCTCCTATTATTTCTTATGATGAATCAGGTAACGAGGAGGAGCCTCCTATTCAACCAATCTCATTAATAAGGAGCTCCAAAAAGTGGATTGAACCCACACATGATGTGGTGAAGAAGAAGAAAAGAAAAAGGAAGAGAGGTAAGAAGATATCTCTACCAAATAATGCTGCTCCTATTAATATTGTGCCTCATGAAAGTATAATTGTGGAAGATAATGATACTTCTTATGATCTTGAAAATCTTTTTGGCACTTGCTTGGAAGAATATGATAATTGTTATACTATTGGTGCTATCCATACTATTAATTATGAGAGTGACTATGCTTATGATATGAAAAGGCCCAAGCTTGGGGTTGCTATGTTTGATGAGTATGATGTTTTTGAGAATATATTTTCTGCAATTAATGTGTGTCCCAAGCTTGGGGATGCTACGTTTAATGAAGATGATATTTTTTGTCTCCCAAGTTTTGATATGCAAATTTATAATGATGATAGCATGCCTCCTACTTATGATGATTATTGTGTTGATACTTATGCTATAAAAACTAGTGATTATATTTATAAAACTTGCCATGATTATGGTTACCCCTTTTCTGAACATCACTCTTTTAATGTGGAAACAATTTATAGTATTCAAGTCTCTTATGATACTCCCACTATCCCGAATGAGAAGAATTTTGCTTATGTGGAGAGTAATAAAATTTCTATGCTTGTAGATCATGAATAGAATGCTTTAGGTGCTGGTTATATTATTTAATTCATTCATGATGCTACTTAAAATTATTATGAGGGAGGAATATATGCTTGTAGGAATTGCAATAAGATCAAGTTTCCTCTCTATGTGCTTAAAGTTTTGAAGTTATGCTTGTTCTACCTTCCTATGCAAGTTAATTCTTCTTCCCAGAAGTTGTTTTCTCACAAAATCCCTATGCATAGGAAGTGGGTTAGACTTAAATGTTCAAGTCATATTCTTCAGGATGCACTCTTTATGTTTCAATTCCTATCTTTTATGTGAGCATCATAGAAATCATCATGCCTAGCTAGGGGCATTAAACGATAGCGCTTGTTGGGAGACAAGCCAACTTTATTTTTGTTCCTTGATTTTTGTTCCTGTTTAGTAATAAATAATTCATCTAGCCTCTGTTTAGATGTGGTTTTATGCTTTTAATTAGTGTTTGTGCCAAGTAGAACCGTTGGGAAGACTTGGGGAAACTCTTGTTGATCTTGCTGTAAAAAACAGAAACTTTAGCGCTCACGAGAATTGCTGCCATTTTTATTTGGAGAATTATATTTAGTTAATTATTTTTGCAGATAATTAATAGAAATATTACTCAGCTCCAGAAATTTATTTGAGGATTTTATGAGTTCCATAAGTATACGTTTGATCCAGATTACTACAGACTGTTCTGTTTTTGACAGATTCTGTTTTTCATGTGTTGTTTACTTATTTTGATGAATCTATGGCTAGTAAAATAGTTTATAAACCATAGAGAAGTTGGAATATAGTAGGTTCAACACCAATATAAATAAATAATGAGTTCATTACAGTACTTTGAAGTGGTGTTTTGTTTTCTTTCGCTAACGGAGCTCACGAGTTTTCTGTTAAGTTTTGTGTTGTGAAGATTTCAAGTTTTGGGTAAAGATTCGATGGACTATGGAATAAGGAGTGGCAAGAGCCTAAGCTTGGGTATGCCCAAGTCACCCCAAGGTAATATTCAAGGATATCCAAGAGCCTAAGTTTGGGGATGCCCCGAAAGGCATCCCCTCTTTCGTCTTCGTTCATCGGTAACTTTACTTGGAGCTATATTTTTATTTACCACATGATATGTGTTTTGCTTGGAGCGTCATTTTATTTTCTTCAATTTTGCTTGATGTTTGAATAAAATACCAAGATCTGAAATTATTAAATGTTAGAGAGTCTTCACATAGTTGCATAACTATTCGACTACTCATTGATCTTCACTTATATCTTTCGGAGTAGTTTGTTGTTTGCTCTAGTGCTTCACTTATATCTTTTAGAGCACAATGGTGGTTTTATTTTGAAGAAATAGATGAACTCTCATGCTTCACTTATATTATTTTTAGAGTCTTAAATAGCATGGTAATTTTCTTAAATAATCCTAATATGCTAGGCATCCAAGAATAGTAAAAACTTTCTGATGAGTGTTTTGAATACTAAGATAAGTTTGATACTTGATGATTGTTTTGAGATATGGAGGTAATAATATCAAAGTCGTTCTAGTTGAGTAGTTGTGAAATTGAGAAATGCTTGTGTTTAATTTTGCAAGTCCCGTAGCATGCACGTATGGTAAACGTTATGTAACAAATTTGAAACATGAGGTGTTATTTGATTGTCTTACTTATGAGTGGCGGTCGGGGACGAGCGATGGTCTTTTCCTACCAATCTATCCCCCTAGGAGCATGCGCGTAGTACCGAGGTTTTTGATGACTTGTGGATTTTTGAAATAAGTATGTGAGTTCTTTATGACTAATGTTGAGTCCATGGATTATACGCACTCTCACCCTTCAATCCTTGCTAGCCTCTTCGGTACCGTGCATTGCCCTTTCTCACATTGAGAGTTGGTGCTAACTTCGTCAGTGCATCCAAACCCCATGATATGATACGCTCTTTCACACATAAACCTCCTTATATCTTCCTCAGAACAGCCACCATACCTACCTATTATGGCATTTCCATAGCCATTCCGAGATATATTGCCATGCAACTTTCCATCGTTTCGTTTATTATGACACGCATCATCATTGTCATATTGCTTTGCATGATCATGTAGTTGACATTGTATTTGTGGCCAAGCCACCGTTCAAAATTTTTCATACATGTCACTCTTGATTCATCGCAATCCCGGTACACCGTCGGAGGCATTCGTATAGAGTCATATCTTGTTCTAGTATCAAGTTGTAATCTTTGAGTTGTAAATAAATAGAAGTGTGATGATCATCATTTAATAGAGCATTGTCCCCAAAAAAAGAGAGAGAAAGGCCAAATAAAAAAAAGGGAAGTCCCAAAAAAAATAAAAAATAAAAAAGGCAAAAAAAGGGGAAGGCCAAAAAAAAGGGACAATGCTACTATCCTTTTTCCACACTTGTGCTTCAAAGTAGCTCCATGATCTCCATGATAGAGAGTCTCTTGTTTTGTCACTTTCATATACTAGTGGGAATTTTCCATTATAGAACTTGGCTTGTATATTCCAGCAATGGGCTTCCTCAAGTGCCCTAGGTCTTCATGAGCAAGCAAGTTGGATGCACACCCACTAGTTTCTTCTGTTGAGCTTTCATACATTTATAGCTCTAGTGCATCCGTTGCATGGCAATCCCTACTCCTTGAATTAACATCAATCAATGGGCATCTCCATAGCTCATTGATTAGCCTTGTTGATGTGAGACTTTCTCCTTTTTGTCTTCTCCACATAACCCCCATCATCATATTCTATTCCACCCATAGTGCTATGTCCATGGCTCTCGCTCATATATTGCGTGAAGGTTTATGAGTTTGAGATTACTAATGTATGAAACAATTGCTTGGCTTGTCATCGGGGTTGTGCATGATGAGCGCATTCTTGTGTGACGAAAATGGAGCATGACTAAACTATATGATCTTGTAGGGATGGACACTTTCTTTGGCCATGTTATTTTGAGAAGACATAATTGCTTAGTTAGTATGCTTGAAGTATTATTATTTTTATGTCAATATGAACTTTTATCTTGAGTCTTTCGGATCTAAATATTCATGCCACCATTAAGAAGAATTAAACTGAAATTATGCCAAGTAGCACTCCGCATCAAAAATTCTGTTTTTATCATTTACCTACTCGAGGACGAGCAGGATTTAAGCTTGGGGATGTTGATACGTCTCCAACGTATCTATAATTTTTTATTGCTCCATGCTATATTATCTACTGTTTTGGATGCTTATGGGCTTTATTATACACTTTTATATCATTTTTGGGACTAACCTATTAACCCAGAGCCCAGTGCCAGTTTCTGTTTTTACCTTGTTTTAGGGTTTCGAAGAAAAGGAAAACCAAATGGAGTCCACTTGACCTGAAACTTCAAGGAACCCATTTTTGGAAGGAAAGAAGCCCAGAAGACTTGAAGTGCACGTAAGGGAAGCTTCGAGGAGGCCACGAGGTAGGGGGCGCGCCCTCCACCCTCGTGGGCCCCTCACCCCTCATGGGGCCCCTGATGTACTTCTTCCGCCTATATATCTCCATATCCCCTAAAAACATCTGAGAGCACAATAGATCGGGAGTTCCGCCGCCAGAAGCCTCCGTAGCCACCGAAAGCCAATCTAGACCCATTCCGGCACCCTGCCAGAGGGGGCAATCCCTCTCCGGTGGCCATCTTCATCATCCCGGTGCTCTCCATGACGTGGAGGGAGTAGTTCTCCCTCGGGGCTGAGGGTATGTACTAGTAGCTATGTGTTTGATCTCTCTCTCTCTCTCTCGTGTTCTTGAGGTGATACGATCTTGATGTATCGCGAGCTTTGCTATTATTATTGGATCCTATGATGTTTCTTCCCCCCTCTACTCTCTTGTAATGGGTTGAGTTTCCCCTTTGAAGTAATCTTATCGGATTGAGTCTTTAAAGATTTGAGAATGCTTGATGTATGTCTTGCCGTGCATATCTGTGGTGACAATGGGATATCACGTGATTCACTTGATGTATGTTTTGGTGACCAACTTGCGGGTTCCGCCCATGAACCTATGCATAGGGGTTGGCACATGTTTTCGTCATGATTCTCCGGTACAAACTTTGGGGCACTCTTTGAGGTTCTATGTGTTGTTCGAATAGATGAATCTGAGATTGTGTGACGCATATCATATAAACATACCCACGGATACTTGAGGTGACATTGGAGTATCTAGGTGACATTAGGGTTTTGGTTGATTTGTGTCTTAAGGTGTTATTCTAGTATGAACTCTAGGGTTGTTTGCGACACTTATAGGAATAGCCCAACGGTTGATTGGAAAGAATAACTTTGAGGTGGTTTCGTACCCTAGCATAATCTCTTCGTTTGTTCTCCGCTATTAGTGACTTTGGAGTGACTCTTTGTTGCACATTGAGGGATAGCTATGTGATCCAATTATGTTAGTATTGTTGAGGGAACTTGCACTAGTGAAAGTATGGACCCTAGGCCTTATTTCCTATCATTGCAATACCGTTTATGCCCACTTTTAGCATTAGTTACCTTGCTGTTTTTATATTTTCAAATTACAAAAACTATTATCTACCATCCATATACCACTTGTATCACCATCTCTTCGCCGAACTAGTGCACCTATACAATTTACCATTGTATTGGGTGTGTTGGGGACACAAGAGACTCTTTGTTATTTGGTTGTAGGGTTGCTTGAGAGAGACCATCTTCATCCTACGCCTCCTACGGATTGATAAACCTTAGGTCATCCACTTGAGGGAAATTTGCTA